>NW_015115253.1:32909-68081 GCF_001443285.1 Poecilia latipinna | reverse complement strand
GGAGATGGAGAGCACTGGAGTGGAAGCCCGCTTCAAACAGCTGGCAGCGAGATACTGACATGGTACCAGAACTGCTAACACATTCGATGTTTGAGTCTGCTCACCAGAGGGAAAAACATATTGAGATTTCATGATAAACTACACAAACTGATGCAGAAAAGCAAAGATGATGCTTCAAACTTGAACATCGACAGTAAAGCACCAACAAACAAATCATGGAACGTGACTATCATTACAGTTCTTCATTTGAAAACAGAAGATTGCGCTTACCGTAGCTCTGATTGTTGGGTCGATGATGGTGCTCGTCACAGAAGCAGCCGTACACACCATTTTTCTTACCACACCACTCATGCTCTGCACAGTCCAGCTGTTCACAGGGGTCCGTCTCAGCTGAGTCAAATATATCAGAAAAGGCCAAGAAAGTTTAAAAACATAAACACTGTGTAAAATCACTCATTGTTGTGATAATTTATTGAGCCAAACAAACATACCACAATGCAAATGAGAGCGCCAGTCAGGAATGCTTAGACCCAAATTGGTGCAGGTTTTCTCATAAGCAGAGACGGCAGAACATAACATGCCATTGGCTGGTGTGTAGAGGCAGAGATCGTAAACACAGGAAGTGAAAAATGGTTGGGGGTCAGAATGCAGGTGACAAGAACTGAATGGGCCGCTGGTGTTGGTGATGACTCTGCACAGTTCTGTGTATTCTTCTATGAAGCGGCAGTCACTTAGTCCATCACCGCTTCTCTCATCAGTGGATCCACATCTACAAAAGTCGTTAGACATTTAAAAGATTTTAGAGACAGCAGATATATGCACAAACGTTAGCAAAAGTTGACATTTTATCAGGTAAAGGCAAATAAGTGGAGCATGAGCTCACCCTGCTTGGCTTGTCTCTGATCTCCAGCTGTGGCCAAACTGGTTGTCGTTTTCTGCCAAAGTACCGTTGGGCAAAACTTTGTCGTCAGTGGGATCACCATTGAAGTTCCCACACATTCCAGTGACTCTGTTCTGGTAGTTGCGGCCCATCCTGACCAGTAAAGTACTGGAGCCATCAAACTGGACTACAACATCGACAGCATCAAACACTATGTAACTTCCCTGCCTCATCACCTGACCAAAAGTTCCTGCAGTGGTGGGAAGAGAAACCTCAGCTCCATTTACCTGTTATGATGAGAGTGGAGAGAGTAAGACCAAAGGTTTTAAAACTAAAAACTTGGTTTTTTATCCTGAATTTAAAATAAAGTTCACCTTCACTCTCTTGTTAGGTCCGAGCCTGACATGAACACTCTCTGGAGGATTTGAGAGGTATATATCAGCTGATGACACGAAAGACACAAGGTTGTTTCCTCTGTGCTTGTTGGTGGCCACAACTTTGTACTGAGTTTCGTTGTTGCTGTGTCTCAAGGTTTCAGTGATGATGTAAGAGCATGATCCCTGAAAATGAGCCAGGGCTCCATCAAAGGTGACGTAATGTGGGTCACCCCATACAGTACAGGTAGACATGGCATCATAACAGCCCAGATGGCCATCTCTGATGGTGCACTCTTGTGCAGGAGTGCATGATGAGGGACTGCATATCAGGACATTGGGCGCTTGACATTCACACCGTTGGGAGCACCCTTCTGTCCAGAAGGACTCACCAGCCTGCAAGATGAGAAACAAGTGAAAATATTAGGTTGTGTGACGACATTAAGAATATATGAACCTTGAGGTAATAAGGAAAGCCCTACAGCAATGCTTCTTCTCCATCTGAAATCATAGTTGTAAAACTGCATCATGTAGAACCTGATTCCCAATTTACCTTTGCCAAGTTTCCACTCCTTCCTGTGAGTTAAGGCTTTTGTTAGTCACTGGAAGAATTTCCAAAGTGGATGCCAAACAGAAGATTGAGACAATATATATATAGCCTGTCCTCATACTTGAGTTTTGACTTGAAAGCATGTACCACCCAATATAGCTACAGGGCAATTAAAGCAAGTGTTCTAATGCTAATTTCTGCAAATCTATGAATACTTCAAAAGGTAAATAGAAAAGGACGGAATTTTAGTCTTTTTCTAGTCATAGGGAACACTCAAAGAACTTTGCGCTATAGCTACATTCACCCAATCACACTAATGTGCATACATTCATGCACCAATTCGAAGATTGGTAAACAACTAACGATCCAGGAGAGCATTGACATGTAAAAGATGGAAGCTAGAATTGAACCCACAACCTTAAAATCTTCTGGTCGATGTCTGAAAATATATGTTAATTTCACACCACACCATTTTATTTGGTGAAGGGCACCTGTCATTTCTCATTTGCTTTCCTGTGTTGGGTTGCATTTGAAAACTATATTCTGTCCGTAAGGCTAATTTTGGACTCATGGCTGCTTCTTATCTGTGTGCCTTAAAGCCCATCCTCAGCCAGCATCTTCTTTTGTCTTTAAGAGACAGAACCATTCTTGCATATAATTTTCAGAATAGGTGAAAGTGACATTTTCAGATACCAAGAAATTTTACCCAAGGAGATTTGTGAAGGTCCACTAATCTCTCCTTTTGAAATGTTGTCTTTTGGTTTTGCTGTGATGTCACACAAGGGGTGCGTTCACACTGCAGCCTGAAGTGACCCAATTCCGATTTTTTGGCAATTCCGATTTTTTTGCTGGGGCCGTTCACACTGCCAGTAAATGCGACCTGTATGCGTTCTGCAGTCTGAACGGGCAAACGACCTTAAAGTGTCCCGCATGCGCAGCAGAGGGCGCAATAGCGTCAGCGTTCTCAGTGTTCTGCCAACCGCCATAAAAGAAGAAGTGCTCAGTGTTTGCGGAAGTAAACATGGAGGCTAACGGTGGAGCTTAGCTTACATATTTGAAGTTGTTGGCCGGCCGGAGCAACATATAAACAACTTAATCCTCATTATAGTCCGTCATGGTTGTTGTTTTTCTTCCCGCTTGCGCGTATCAGGACGCAGAATAGTGAGATTTGTTGAGAAACAGTGACGTTCAGTTCGGATGAAGGCGACCTGAACGTTAGGTCGCATTTGAATCGGATACGTATTGGATATGGGTCACATTCGAAAAAGAATCCGACCTGTGCTGTTCACACTGCCATGAAAAGGTTGGATACAGGTCGCATTACGTCAAAAAAATCGTAATTGGGTTACTTCAGGCTGCAGTGTGAATGCACCCAAGGAGGCATTATTTGTGAGTTGTTTTCTTGAAATGCAACACCTCAATGATGTTTCATTCTTTAAAGCCATTCAGCAAGTGTCTTGATTCTCAGCTAAATAATCAAGAATAAAGTGAATCAAAATGACCTACGTTGAAATAGAAGCCATCATATTGGCAGCCACAACTTTCCACAGGGACACAGCTTGTTCCACTCCTGGAATAACCTTCATCACAGAAACATCCCTCAGAGCAAACATGGTCACAGGCAGCATCGATGCTGCTGGCACAGGTGTGGCCACAGTCTGTTCCACACAGCTCATAATGACTGTTGGCTGGGCATTCAATTCCTGAGGGAAAAAGGGTGACAAGTTGGTTACAAGTTCAACTATACTTTGAGTCTTTTGAGGAAGATGCTTGTTTGATTGAATACTTTAATAGCACACTGCCTTCCATACTCACTGCAAGTGGTGTTTTGCCTCCAAGGGTAGACTCGGACATTAGCAGACTGACAGGCACTGACGTACGTCTCTAGAGCCCTGCACAGAAGATCACTGCCTCGATTTCCCGACACGCAGACATCAAAGACACAGTCACTGAAATACGGTGCTGGATCCACCTCCTCGTGGCAGAAGCTGAAGGGGCCGTCAGCTGCCTGAATCACCTCACACTGGGCCCTGGCCAATCGGTCATCGTTGCATTGTGCACATGAAGAGCCACAGCCGTCACTACAGGTGTAGTTCCCAGGAACCTTCCAAGCTGCTCCAAAAGCATCTGCTGAGTTGGACAATGCTCCACTTGGAGTGTGGAAGTCATCATTTGGATTTCCATTGAAGTTTCCACAAAGTCCACACATGTTTTCTCTGATGAAGATAAGATAATTTTGAACACTTAATGACAATGAAACAGACAATGATGATATGCTGTTTTTAAAGTTCTAAAAAGGCATTAATTCGATAACTATAGAATTGAAGAAAAATTATATTTAAATTAAAGCTGTAGTGAAGAGTACATAGGTTACCTGTAGCTTGGGGGGACAGAAATGGACACTGTGCTACTTCCATCGTACATGACACTCAGTCCAAACTCTGCATTGACAAATGTTTGAGATCCACTTCCAAAAATTGACAGGCTTCCATTGAATACAATGGGCAGGTTTCTTGTGATTCCATTCACCTGATAAGAAAGAAGAAAGGATGGAGGATGCACAACTGAAATGTCTGGACTGTTACTGATGTAAGAACGAACAGTACTTTGGTAATATACCAAGAAGAAATGTTTTGGCTTTTAAAACTAATTTCCAATCTACTTTAGACAACTTTAAATATATTCTACAATCTTCCATCAGAGACAGCTTGACTTACCTCCACGGTACCCCAGTTTCCTCTTGACATACGCACTTCATAGCCCAAGACATCAACATAAACTTCAGCCGTGATGGAAACTGGCAATCCAAACCACGGTTCATTCTTTGCTTTCACAGAAAACTGGTGAAGGTCCACAGTGTCATTGCAAACTGTTGCCAGAACATAGCGGCAGGTTCCCTGGAAGTCGTAGGCCTTGCCATCAAAGGTCAGGTAGTGAGGGTCTCCAGAGGCAGAGCAGGTGCCATGTGGGTTGGGATGGCAGCCAAACTCACCCCCTACAACATGGCAGGACTCTTGAGGTCCACATGCATTTGGGGAACACTGGGCTATACCAGTTACACCATTACAGGTGCAAAAGCTCTGACATTCTTCCCCATCCCAGAACTGTTCACCAGCTTGCCGATAGCGTCCATCATGAAAGCATCCACAGGATGTTGGAGGCACACACTGGTTACCATTGAGGACAAACCCATCATTACACTGGCACCCCTCCTGGCATTGAGTGTCACAAGTGAAGGGGAAGGAGAGGCTGGGGCAGGAAGACGGACATGAACTTCCACAGAGTTCATAATGACTGTTTGATGGACAGGTTAGTTCTGTTTGGGGGCACAAAGGCAAAAGAAGTAAAAAGTGATGAATATGTTAATTTCAAAGGCATCTCTATCAAATGTGGTTCTAGAACTTACCACAGCCTGTTGCATTCCTCCACTGTCCCAGGGATACACCGTTATGTTGACACATCAGTGCATAATCTCGTAGGACCTCACATAGTGTTGATGCTGGATCACTGGAGCCCTGGAGGATTTCTACACAAGCATCTACCTGCTGCCATGGGTTCACTGCAGCCCAGCATGAAGTAAGTGGTCCAGTGGGTGAAGTAAGAACTCCACAGTACTCAGTGGAACTGAAATTGGTTGCAGAGGAACGAGGTCTGTTTTCCACACAGTGATCTGCCAGGGAGCCATCTCTCCAACTGTCCCCAAACACCTGGGAGTCACTGACCAGAGTGCCATTGGGTGTACGGAAATCATCATGCTGGTCAGCATTGTAGTTTCCACAAAGTCCACCTAATAAACCACTGTAGACACCTGGTGCAGTGACACGGACAAAGTGAGGCCAGACAGTCTGCAGAGTTACACCAAAGGTTGTGCGAAGGATGACGCTGTGAGTGCTGCTTTGGAAGATGCGGATTCTGTTGGATCCAGAGCTAAACGGCAGTCTGATCAGCTGTCCATCAACCTATAATACATTAAAAAAAAACTTTTGAAAAGTTTTTAGGGTAGATGTTCAAAATATTACAAATGCATGGAGAAATCAAATTTTGCATTGTTTCTCATTAGACAAAGCTTCCAAAAATAATTCTTAGTCATAACTTTTTTTTTTCAATGTATTCATTGTTTGTAGCTCATTTTCAACAACAGTTAATGGGCAGCAGAGCTGATAAAATTTTTGCTAATTGTCCTTCTTACTTTTAACACATATTTGGGTTGTTTTGATTAAACAGAGGCTCAAGATCAGTCCACTAAGGGTCACCTCGCAATATGCAATATGTACACTAAGTTTGATCAAGAGGTCTTGTTAACATAGTTACATCAAGGATCTAATTCACTCTTCTTTATTAGTTTGTCTTTTCATACACTCCTCTTGCACAGGCTGACCATCATCTCTGTCTGCGTATATTCCAGTCAGGATCAAATGCTTTCTCTATAAATTGGTACCAATATCTGAAACTTGAACTATGAAGCAAAATTTTGAATCTGAATGAAGTAGAATACAATTGATCTCAATTATGCATAAAAGTTGTGGAAATTATGATAATTTTATGACATTTGTTCGTTTGAAATTTTATGAAACATTAGTTTGTTGTAATAGTCTTCAAACAAATCTGTTGTTACACTTCATTGTATGTTATATATTTAATTTGTAGAAAATGATTTCTATCACTCACCTTAACAGTGCTACTACTTGCCATCTCAATAGCAACTTGTGTTCCCTCTGCCTCAAACTTTAACACATTGGAGAAACCCTGTGGCCCCTGTGGAACCTTTTCCACAGTAATCATGAAGTGTGAGTGATCAGAGGATCCCATAACTTTGGCAAGGGTCAAGCGACATGCTCCTGGGTACTGGTACATCACTCCATCAAATGTATGATATGATCCTGGGCCTCTGATCCAACATGTTGCAAAGCTGTTTGGTGTGCACCCTCTTACTCCATCCTCCACCCTGCAGGACTCATGTTGACCACAGCTGTGAGAGCTGCAAGTCATGGAGCCATAGCTGCATGTACAGCGCCTCCCACAGTCTGCATCCAGTATGACAGTTTCTCCTGAGCGGTAGTAGTGACCCTCAAAGCTGCAGCCACAGTCAGCATGAGGGACACAGACCCCTCCACTCAGGAGGTAGCCTGAATTGCAGACACAGCTCTCTTGATCAGGCAGGGGGCAGTTGTAGGTGGAATTGGGGTTGACACATGTAGATGGACATCCTGTACCCTGGGCCTCATAGTGGCTATTGGCTGGGCAGGGGATTTCTAAACACAAGAAACATTTATTCTCAAATTTAAATATCTGACAACACTTACATTGTAAAATTATTGCAAATGACTGGCAGACATACCACAGAAGCCAGGACGCCTCCAGCTTTGTGGCTGGATCCCATTTTGTTGACACTGACTTGAGTAGACATTTAGGGCTTGGCACAGAATGGGCTGATACCCTCCGCCGACACAGAGATCATACACACAGCTATCTACAAAAAATCCTGGAGGGAGTTGTTGATGGCATGCAGCAAATGGTCCTGTGCTGTTCTCCAGAATACCACAGTGAGCAGAGTTTCTGTACAGTGCTGTCTGAGCTGCTGTGCAGCCGGCACAGGCCAGACCTGAACACTGAACCTCACAGCCAGGCTCATCATCACCAGGTGCTTTCCAGCTGTTGGCAAAATCCACATCAGAGCTCACCACTTCACCTTGACGGGTTCGAAAGTCATTTCCAGGGTGATTATCGAAGTTTCCACAGAGTCCACACGTGCTATTTTGGTAAGTGTAGGGCACACTGATCCGGACATATGAATACATGTCATAAGACACCATCAGGCCAAAGTCAGTGCTGACGATCACAGAGAAACCTGACTGATAAACCTGGATAGAGCCGTTTCTGAGGGAAAACGGTACGGTTGCAAAGCTTCCATTGACCTGTAAGGATGGCAACAATAAAGTAATTACAAATATGAACAAAGGAAAAAAAGACATGGTATATGTTATGTAACTAAGAGACTCTTGTTACCTTGGCCTCTCCATAACGTCCTTTAACAAGCTCAATAGTTTCATCATGAACAAAGACTTTGACCAGCCGCGTCCATGAAACATGAGTGCTGCCGCGATGCTCGTTCTTCCCCTCCACTCTGTAATAGGGCAGTCCGTTCTGACACTGCTCTGACAGAATGTAAGTGCATGTGCCTTGAAAGTGAAACCCTGAGTTGTCAAAGGTGTAGTAATGTGGATCTCCACTGACGGTGCAGGTTCGTCTTTGCACTGTCTGGCAGGAGTACTGAAAGGCAGCTGGCCGACAGATTTGGGAGAAGGAGCAGGGATTGTTGGAGCATTGCAGCCCTTGGTTGGTGCAGGTGCACTTCTGTGCACAGGTGCTGTCACTCCAGAAAGAGTCGCCAAGTTGAACAGGTTGATCTTAAAAAATAACAAACCCCCCAAAAAACAGAACAAAGCTGAAAAATTTTTTTACAGTCAAGATTTCTCTCAAAATCTCATCTCAGCAGTTCAGAAAATACTCAGAAACCTTTTTTGAAAATGTTATAAACATCCTGCTAATGCTCTCTTGTAGTTATTTTACTCCATATTACCAACTAAATTCCCATAGTAAGCAGAAGTACGAGCTTACTAATCCTATTTCTTGTTCATTCAATGAAGGTATCCATGTGATAAGGGGTCCATTGGTGCAGTACTACTGGTCTTACCATTGAAAGTGCAGCCTCTTGATCCATGATCCAGTCGGAAAGCCCAGCGACCAGGTACATTGACGTTACTGTTGAGGCGGAAAACTGAGTAATTGCCTGAANGTTGATGCTGGATCACTGGAGCCCTGGAGGATTCCTACACATGCATCTACCTGCTGCCATGGGTTCACTGCAGCCCAGCATGAAGTAAATGGCCCAGTGTGTGAAGTAAGAACTCCACAGTACTCAGTGGAACTGAAATTGGTTGCAGAGGAACGAGGTCTGTTTTCCACACAGTGATCTGCCAGGGAGCCATCTCGCCAACTGTCCCCAAACACCTGGGAGTCACTGACCAGAGTGCCATTGGGTGTACGGAAATCATCATGCTGGTCAGCATTGTAGTTTCCACAAAGTCCACCTAATAAACCACTATAGACACCTGGTGCAGTGACACGGACAAAGTGAGGCCAGACAGTCTGCAGAGTTACACCAAAGTCTGTGCGAACGATGACACTGTGAGTGCTGCTTTGGAAGATGCGGATTCTGTTGGATCCAGAGCTAAACGGCAGTCTGATCAGCTGTCCATCAACCTATAATACATTAAAAAAAAACTTTTGAAAAGTTTTTAGGGTAGATGTTCAAAATATTACAAATGCATGGAGAAATCAAATTTTGCATTGTTTCTCATTAGACAAAGCTTCCAAAAATAATTCTTAGTCATAACTTTTTTTTTTCAATGTATTCATTGTTTGTAGCTCATTTTCAACAACAGTTAATGGGCAGCAGAGCTGATAAAATTTTTGCTAATTGTCCTTCTTACTTTTAACACATATTTGGGTTGTTTTGATTAAACAGAGGCTCAAGATCAGTCCACTAAGGGTCACCTCGCAATATGCAATATGTACACTAAGTTTGATCAAGAGGTCTTGTTAACATAGTTACATCAAGGATCTAATTCACTCTTCTTTATTAGTTTGTCTTTTCATACACTCCTCTTGCACAGGCTGACCATCATCTCTGTCTGCGTATATTCCAGTCAGGATCAAATGCTTTCTCTATAAATTGGTACCAATATCTGAAACTTGAACTATGAAGCAAAATTTTGAATCTGAATGAAGTAGAATACAATTGATCTCAATTATGCATAAAAGTTGTGGAAATTATGATAATTTTATGACATTTGTTCGTTTGAAATTTTATGAAACATTAGTTTGTTGTAATAGTCTTCAAACAAATCTGTTGTTACACTTCATTGTATGTTATATATTTAATTTGTAGAAAATGATTTCTATCACTCACCTTAACAGTGCTACTACTTGCCATCTCAATAGCAACTTGTGTTCCCTCTGCCTCAAACTTTAGCACATTGGAGAAACCCTGTGGCCCCTGTGGAACCTTTTCCACAGTAATCATGAAGTGTGAGTGATCAGAGGATCCCATAACTTTGGCAAGGGTCAAGCGACATGCTCCTGGGTACTGGTACATCACTCCATCAAATGTATGATATGATCCTGGGCCTCTGATCCAACATGTTGCAAAACTGTTTGGTATACAGCCTCTTACTCCATCCTCCACCATGCAGGACTCATATGGACCACAGCTGTTAGAGCTGCAAGTCATGGAAGCAGAGCGGCATGTACAGCGCCTCCCATAGTCTGTATCCAGTATGACAGTTTCTCCTGAGTAGTAGTAGCGACCCTCAAAGCTGCAGCCACAGTCAGCATGAGGGACACAGACCCGTCCACTCAGGAGGTAGCCTGAATTGCAGACACAGCTCTCTTGATCAGGCAGGGGGCAGTTGTCAGTGGAATTGGGGTTGACACATGTAGATGGACATCCTGTACCCTGGGCCTCATAGTGGCTATTGGCTGGGCAGGGGATTTCTAAACACAAGAAACATTTATTCTCAAATTTAAATATCTGACAACACTTACATTGTAAAATTATTGCAAATGACTGGCAGACATACCACAGAAGCCAGGACGCCTCCAGCTTTGTGGCTGGATCCCATTTTGTTGACACTGACTTGAGTAGACATTTAGGGCTTGGCACAGAATGGGCTGATACCCTCCGCCGACACAGAGATCATACACACAGCTATCTACAAAAGATCCTGGAGCGAGTTGTTGATGGCATCCAGCAAATGGTCCTGTGCTGTTCTCCAGAATACCACAGTGAGCAGAGTTTCTGTACACTGCTGTCTGAGCTGCTGTGCAGCCGGCACAGGCCAGACCTGAACACTGAACCTCACAGCCAGGCTCATCATCACCAGGTGCTTTCCAGCTGTTGGCAAAATCCACATCAGAGCTCACCACTTCACCTTGACGGGTTCGAAAGTCATTTCCAGGGTGATTATCGAAGTTTCCACAGAGTCCACACGTGCTATTTTGGTAAGTGTAGGGCACACTGATCCGGACATATGAATACATGTCATAAGACACCATCAGGCCAAAGTCAGTGCTGACGATCACAGAGAAACCTGACTGATAAACCTGGATAGAACCATTTCTGAGGGAAAACGGAGCTGTTGCAAAGCTTCCATTAACCTGTAAGGATGGCAACAATAAAGTAATTACAAATATGAACAAAGGAAAAAAAGACATGGTATATGTTATGTAACTAAGAGACTCTTGTTACCTTGGCCTCTCCATAACGTCCTTTAACAAGCTCAATAGTTTCATCATGAACAAAGACTTTGACCAGCCGCGTCCATGAAACATGAGTGCTGCCGCGATGCTCGTTCTTCCCCTCCACTCTGTAATAGGGCAGTCCGTTCTGACACTGCTCTGACAGAACGTAAGTGCATGTGCCTTGAAAGTGAAACACTGAGTTGTCAAAGGTGTAGTAATGTGGATCTCCGCTGATGGTGCAGGTTCGTCTTTGCACTGTCTGGCAGGAATACTGAAAGGCAGCTGGCCGACAGATTTGGGAGAAGGAACAGGGATTGCTGGAGCATTGCAGCCCTGCTCTGGTGCAGGTGCACTTCTGTGCACAGGTGCTGTCACTCCAGAAAGAGTCGCCAAGTTGAACAGGCTGACCTTTAAGCAAAAAAAACAAACAAAAAAAAAAAAACAAAGAGTAGGTCATTTTAAGGCTACTTCAATGATAAATTAGTTTGCAGTGTTTCAAACAAAGAGGGCTGCACAGTGGCGCAGTAGTTGGCACTGGTGCTTTGCAGCATGAAGGTCCTGGGTTTGATTCCCGGCCTGGGGTCTTTCTGCACGGAGTTTGCATGTTCTCCCTGCGCATGGTGGGTTCTCCGGCTTCCTCTCACAGTCCAAAAACATGACTGTTATGTTAATTGGTTTCTCTAAATTCTCCCTAGGTGTGTGTGTGCATGGTTGTGTGTCCTGTCTGTCTCTGTGTTGCCCTGCGACAGACTGGCGACCTGTCCAGGTTGTACCCCGACTCTTGCCTGTTCACTGGAGATATGCACCAGCACCCCTCCCGATCCCACTTGGGACAAGGGTGTAAAGAAAATGGATGAAAACAAAGAGGTTAGAGAAAGAAGTAAAGTGAATAACCTTATTGTTCGACCAGGAGACAGATTGAAGTTTTTCACCTATTTCCATGATACATGGGCTCAGTTTTACAAAAAAATAATCTCAGTGACTCTGTTCTCTTACCATTAAAATGACAGACTAATGATCCATGATCGACACGGAAGGCCCAGCGACCCGGTATGTTGACATTACTGCCAAGACTAAAGGCTGAGTTAGGTCCAGTGGCGTTACTAGAGAATGATCCAGGGATGGTGAAGTGGTGAGAGGAACTGATTGTATCATATCCAGCCTAGAAATTAAATGTGCACATATAAATACAATTTGTTTATTTTTCAGATAAATATACATTTGCTGTGACCAAGACAAGGCAAATAAAACATATATTTATAGCAAGCATTTATTTGAATATCTAACCTGTATAGATCTTGATGTGGAGGCTATTGATCCATAATTCATCAGCACAAATGAATATTGGCCATTGGTAGTCAAGACTGCCTGAAAGGTTGTTCGCTGGGAAAAATAAGTGTAATTATTGAGAATTAAGTTGAAGATTAAACAAAGTTTATTTTATCTGCACACTGCTTAAATAGACTTCATCAGTTAAAAACAGATCACTTACTGTTCCAGTCATTGGATAATAGGCAACCTCATGCCATGTTGCTATAAAGATCCAGTTGGCCTGAAAGTTAAGTGCTGGGAAGTACGTGTTGATGTCCTGTGTAACTTGTTGGAGAAGAGAGCCGCTGGTGTACTGAACATAGTAGATATTACCATTGCCTCTGTTGTCTAAATCAGTCCAGAACGGAGCAATGATGTCTGTGCTTCCATACATCGGAAATTGTTGAGGAGTATAACTATAATATGGTCCAGTAAAGGTCAGATCTCCGTTGTGGTTCACCTAAGAAAAAGATCTCCAAGTTAGTTATGACTATTAATACACTTTTTGTAAATGTTTTTATTTTGTCTTCATGATTACAGTAAAAAGGGAAATGACTGGAAGTACAAGACGTCAGGTAACATACGTAAATCTGAGAGTACGAGTGTCCGAAATAGTTAAAGGATCGTAGGAGTGAAATTGCAGGTGAGCTTCCATCGTCTGATTGAGAGCTTATTGTTCCAGAAATTGGGTAGAGAGGTCCTAGAAAATACAAGAGACATCATTTGATTAAATTAGACTCTTTTTCTGGATAACAACATCATGCAGAAAGCATCATTATATAATTTCTAGACAGACAGTGTTGAGAATAAGTAATTCTGTTTTCTCTATATCTTTTAGCTAGTTGCTAGCTAAATCACCTGTTAGGAAACACCTTCAAAGCTAAGGTTAAAGTAAATGAGGCATTGGGGAATGCCCTCTTCAGGGCATTGCTTAGATAGAGGCTAACAACGACAAACTTTTGCTTGATGCCATTTTGTCCTGCTAAGCTCCTAAAGATAGCATGAGAAATGGACCAGCTGTATTTTGGTATTAATAAATGAATTCAACTCACTGACTCTTCTTTAACCTCATACAACAAGAACTTGGCATGGAGAAAGGATAATTCTCCACAACAGACAGGCCGAAAGGCAGATTGATTAAAAATTTGTTGGTTCCACTCGGTTAATGAAAGAAAAACCCAAGTGAAAGTGGACAAAATTTTAATATAATAATTTCTTGAAAAAGAGCTTAGTCCATAACTTTCAGCTCACCTTGACGTTGAGTTGTCATTCCAGCTATAAAAACACACAGATATCATTTAACATTAATTTTATTCACATTAATTTGTCAACAACAAAAGACGTTTTTTTTGTATAGATTTAAACCACTACATTCATTGGTATGATTGATATTTTTTCAATGTAACATGCAATTTTGATTGTTTTCCATTATTTATTAATAATAATTTTGAAAATAAAAATATCTTGGGAAAAGTGGATAGGTCTAAACTTTCAACTTACCTTGGTGTTGAGTTGTCATTCCAGCTATAAAACATAGAGACATCATTGAACATTAAATTAATTATGTAACAAAAGACTTGTTTTTGGTGTAGGAAGATTTAAACCACTACATTCATTGGTATGACTAACATTTTTCCACTGTAATATACAGTAATTGTTATTTACCGTTACCTATTAATAAGAATCATAAAAATAGAATAAGTTCTTTAAAGATAGGTCTAAATTTTCAGTTCACCTTGGTGTTGAGTTGTCAATCCACCTTTAAAAACACACACATATCATTAAACATTAAATTAACTTTAATGTTAATACCAATTAAAAATGACTTATTTTATGTAGCGAGGCTTAAACCACTACTTTCATTGGAATTGCTAACATAAAAATAAGATAGGTCTAAACTTTCACCTCACCTTGATGTTGAGTTGTTATTCCAGCTATAAAAACACACAGATATAATTAAATGATGATAATTCGAGTCAATAAAAGAATACCCGTGTAGAAGATTTAAACCACGACTGGAATGGCTAACATTTTCAAATATGATATGCAGTTATGATTATTATCCCATAGTAATAATAATAATGAAAAATGAATAACAATAATATCTTGAAGTAAGAGGGCAGATATAAACTTTCAGCTCACCTTGATGTTGAGTTGTCACTGCAGCTATAACAACAGAGAATCATTGAACATTAAATTAAGATACCATATTTTCCGGACTATAAGGCGCACCTAAAAGCCTTAAATTTTCTCAAAAATCAGCAGTGCGCCTTATGATCCGGTGCGCCTTATGTGTGCACCGGATTCCAAAATCTGTCCCTGACACAGAGATGTAAAGTGTACTGTACATACGCTGGCATCGATAAACCAATCAGAGGACATTACGTAATACGTAAAGTACGTATGCTGGCAGTGATACACCAATCAGAGGACATTACGTAATACGCCAGCAGCAATAAACCAATCAGAGAATTGTTCTAGTTCTGTAGAATACGCCTCCGGTACGCATCATCGTCCCTGTTCATCTGCGACTCCATGCGCGCCCATCTCACTGCTGCTGTGAAAAAGGAAGTGAAGCAAACTATTTCGGAGTTTGCCGTCATTCCGGGAAGATTAACAAAATAACTCCAACCGCTGGACATTGATGTAAACGGGGCGTTCAAAAAGAAGCTGCTAGCGGCGTGGGAGCGATGGATGACAGATGGCAAACTCGTTTACTAAGACGGGGAGGCAGCGCCGGGCGAGTTACGCCGCCATGTGTGGATGGATTGTGGATGCCTGGGCTAATCTATCTGCCTTAACTGTTGTCCGAGCCGGCATTATTGGTGAACGGCCACCTGGCAACGAGACTGACTCCGATAATGATGAGAGGGAACCTGGCATGTTTGATGGCGAAATTGCCCAGATGTTCAATTCAGATACAGACGAGGAGGACTTCGATGGATTTGTGGAAGAAGAATAAAAACTAACGTGAGTGTATTGTTACGTAGTAGAATAAAGTTAAACTAAACTTACCGTTTTGTTTCCGTTACCTTTTTTTTTTTGACCGTATGTTTTAGCATGTGCCTTATAGTCCGGAAAATACGGTAATTATTGTCAATTAAAAATGACCTGTTTAATGTAAATAACATTTAAACCCCCACTGGAATGGCTCTCATTTTTAAATGTAATATGCAGTTATGATTATTTATCGTTATGTGTGTCATAAGAATAATGAATAAATGATAATAATAATAATATCTTGAAGTAAGAAGATATGTATAAACCTTCAGCTCACCTTGGTGTTGAGTTGATATTCCAGCTATAAAAACAGAGATAGCATTGAATATTAAATTAATTGTCAATAATAAAAAGGACAATTTTTTTGTGTAGGAAGCCACTACATTAATTGGTATGGCAAACATTTTTCATTGTAATATACAGTATTACATTAATATGTATTTATCATTATATATTAATAGGAAATATAAAAATAGAATAAGTTCTTTAAAGATAGGTCTAAATTTTCAGCTCACCTTGGTGTTGAGTTGTTATTCCACCTTTTAAAACACAGATAGCATTTTACATTAAATGAGCTTTAATGTTACTACCAATTAAAAATGACTTATTTTATGTAGCAAGGCTTAAACCACTACTTTCATTGGTATGGCTAACATTTTTCAAGTAAAATATGAATTTATGATTATCTACCATTATATATGTAATAATAAAAATGAAAATAGAATAATTTCTTGAAAGATAGGTCTAAACCTTCAGCTCACCTTGATGCCGAGTTGACATTCCAGCTATAAAAACACATAGATATAATTTAATATTAAATTAAGATTAATAATATCAATTTGTAGGATCTGACAATTTTAAATCATTAGTTTTATTGTACTAACTTCAATTTTTTTTAACAAGACAGACACTTTGCTAAGTCGTTTTGGTGCATTTCTCCAATCCTCCCTGACATTTGCAAAACGGTAAATGCATTTCTCACAATTCATGCAAAGAGCAAAACACCATGAGTTATCTGCAAAAGCCAGTTTACTTCTCAAAGAAAACTGGTTCACAAATATACGTTCTCTGGAGAAACTTAGCATTTATCTGGGCAAAATTCACCAGTTGAGCACAGATTTAGATAAAACGTCTAATGTTTAAAAGTATGCTCGACATATCATGACAACTTATTCATGCTTTGATCAACATGACAAAACCAGTTAAAATGTAGAAAATGTACATTCTCTCTCTTGCATGATGTACAAAAGCATTTGCTGCTTTTTGAAGTGCAGAAGTGACAATGATTTGAATATTGAACAAGCAGGTTTGAGGATTTCACTTCTGTCCTAGAAATGCATGAAAGCGACTGAGAAAAAGCGTAATAAAAATATTTAAAAGTAAAGTCTAATGTTATTTTGTAATGTGTTTTAGAAATTAAAACATACTATTGTATTAAAACAAACTTTTGAAAGAAACATTGAGCTTACTTTGATTATGAGTGGTCACTCCGGCTATAGAAACACAAAGATAAAATTAAGATAATTTAAGTAAATTAAAAAAATGTGGGTGGCATTTTAATTAAAATGAACCAGCGTAATATACAGATATGACTGATTAAGACAGAATTAATTATTTAATTAATAATAATAATTAGAGGTAAATTTTATTACTTTGTGTTTTAGAAATTAAAACAGTGTAACATATAATTGTTATGGATGGATGGAGTTACCTTGATGCTGAGTTGTCCTTGCAGCTGTAAAAACACAGAGATATCATTGAACATTAAATTAATGGCAGTAAAAGTAACTTTTGTCTAGCAACCTCAGGTCTAAGGTTTAAGCCATTACTTTTATTAGAAGGACTAACATGTTATTCCAGTACACAAGTCTATATATAACTAATTAGTTTAATTAAACTAGTTACTTAATTAAAGTTATAAAGAAAAAATGATCTAAAAGTAAGAGGATAGGTCTGAGCTTTCATGTCACCTGCATGCTGAGTTGTCTCTGCAGCTGTAAACACACAGATGAACATTAATTAGGATAACTAATGTCAGTCTAGCAACCTCAGGTCTAAGATTTAAGACATTACTTTTATTAGAATGACTAACATGTTATTCCAATATACAAGTCTACTAATGGATTAATTAATTAGTTATTTAATTAAAGCAATAAATATCTAGAAATAAGAGGATAGGTCTAAGCTTTCATGTTACCTTGATGCTGAGTTGTCTCTGCAGCTGTAAAAACACAGATATCATTGAACATTAAATTAGGATAACTTGTGTCAGTAAAAAAAAGGAATGTGTCTTGTGTGGGAAGATGTAAACCATTGCTTACGTTTTCTTATGTTTCGAATGTAATATTCAGGTATACTTATTCCTCAACTAACTAATAAAAATAACTAAAAAATAATATGTATAATAATAATAATATGTAAATCAGTGTTTCTCAAACATTTTCAGGCTGAGGATCTATTTTAGGTGTTGAGATGCAGTTAGTCAGCGTGGGGTGCAGCGCTGCTCACTGGCATCCAGCAGAGCAAACTAGATCTGTAACCTCCTGCATGTTATGTATCATAATAATGTTGACAAACACAAGTTCTGCAACTCCTCCTGAGAGTTTTCTTTTTAGTGACCAGGTGTTAAGCCACTTATCCATTATTATTTTTAACCACAATCCTATGGTTTGCTAACTGTAGCGTCGCACTTTGAGCTCAAGACACAGCAAATAAACCGTTGTTTACGTGCAGTACCGCGCCGACCACCAGAGGGCGCGCATGGACCACTAATGGTCCCCGGCCACAGTTTGATAAAAACTGATGCAAAAACGATGTCGGAGGTTATTTTATTACTTTGTGTTTCGGAAAATAGAATATTAGATTAAAATATTGTTATGTTTAGACAATCTTTTGCTTTCTGTTAAAACATTCCTGCAGTATTCTGAGATAATTAAAAGATCAGATGGATGGACAACACAGACAGATAGTCTAAAAATTTTAACCTATTTTGATTCTGAGATAACACTCCGGCGAAGAATTCTGTTGAAAGTTCAAATTATTCCGGCTTGTTTTCCAGACACAAAAAACCCTTTAACTAACTGCCAGAAAACTGCTTTGTTTTTGTTTTTTAAGCACCTGGACGGTTTCTAGACTTAAATCAGACACAGATGGACGTATAAAAATCCACATTAAGTGAATTTAAAATAACACCCTGGAAAACTGCTATCTAAACTCATAAAATTAGCCTAATTCTAGGTTAGGATTATCTGGTTAAATAAATTACAACAGAGTTTCTGCTCCACTGCATTGCTTCTGCAGAGTTGATAACAAAAACGGAAAAATCTGTATAATTACAACAGGAGTCCCTGCTCTGCTTGGAGATGTAATCATATAATAATATCTAGAGATAAAGTCAAATATTATATATATTTATATACAGACAGACAGAAATGTTCAGCTTACCTGTAGTTGTTTGCGTTGTCACTCCAGCTAAAAAAAACAACAAATATTTAACATAAAATTAAAAATGTCAGTAAAAACCTTTTTGATTTGTGTGGCAAAGTTTAGACCATTACTTATATTGGAATGACAAATATTTTTCTAATGCAATTAATTACAGGTGTACTTAATTATGAATTAACAAAGTGTAATTTAAACATTTTATATTAGGACATGACTGCTCTATCATTTATGACTTTAGACTCTTATTAACACAAGCTCTCTTTTTGTTTTTCCTCATGTATTTAGGAGTTTTTGTTGTTTTTTAACAGCTGCTGAAATAAGGAAAAATCTGTAATTGCAATAAGAATCGCTGCTCATTATGCAACAATATCTGGAGGTAAAGTCAGATTATATATGTATTTATGAACAGATAGAAACTTTCAGCTTACCTGTAGTTGTTGGCGTTGTCACTCCAGCTGTAAAACAAATATCATTTAACATAAAATTAAAAATATCAATAAATAAAAACCTTTTGGGTTTGTGAGGCAGGATTGGAATGTAATTACAGGTGAACTTAATTATCAGTTAACAAAGTATAACATAAAAATTTTATGAATATTAGGACATGATTGTTCTACAATTTATGACTTTAGACTTATTAATACAAATTCTCTTTTTGTTTTTCTCTGATGTATTTAGGAGTTTTTGTTGTTTTTTAACAGCTGCTGAAATAAGGAAAAATCTGTGTAATTGCAATAAAAATCCCTGCTTAGTTTGGAAACCTAATTATGTAATAATATCTAGTGGTATTATATATATTTATGCACAGATAGACAAACTTTCAGCTTACCTGTCGTTGTTTGCGTTGTCACTAAAGCTGTAAAACAAATATCATTTAACATAAAATTAAAAATGTCAATAAATAAAAAGCTTTTGGGTTTGTGTGGCAGGATTGGAATATAATTACAGGTGAACTTAATTATCAGTTAAAGCATAATATAAAATTAGGATATGATTGTTCTATAATTTATTACCTATTAATACAAACTTTCATTTAGTTTTTTTCTCGTGAATTTAGTATGTTTTTTTCATTTTGTTGTTTTAAAAAAAGAATATAATATATTTATAGCTGTTCAGGCTATAATACTTCAGCTGTATATTTTACACCATTATAAATGTCACTTTTAAAGATAAAGCCATTTTATAAAAATTAGCTCCTTTTTTCTCGGCAGCAAAAATCATGTTACGATTACATGATGATGTTTAAACTGCTTTAATTTTTATAGTGATGTTCATGAGTCATCAGTTAGGTTTAGTAATATAGTAAATGTGTAGACTAGTAATAATATCTAAATACTGTAACACTGATGCTTAGAGAACTCTAAGCATCTTTCACATCTCTGAGTAAATTAAACTGATTTAAGTTTTACAGTGTAGTTACTTACCTGTAGCTGACAGCAGCAGTAAAGGCAGGATGAATCGACCTGCCATTTTTCTAAATTTGTCAAACCTGTTTTAAAAATACAAAAATAAAAGATTATTACAGCATCTGAATACATGTTGATCAACATTTCCAGTCAAAACTGTTTTTTTTTTTCACTCACAGACTTAAATATAAACATCAATTTGAAGCTTTTACCTGTCTAAGTGCCTCTCTGGTGTAAAAACATCTCGAGTGACAGATCTGCACTGTAACAATGCTTTATATACTGACAGCTGGCACAAGCCCAGTATTCTTTCTTTTCCAGTAAGAAAGAATGAAACAAAGCTGCTTCCTCATATTTTAGCACAGTATGTTCATCATGATGACCTCATGGCTTTCAGGTTAAACATTAATATAAACCTGTTATTACTGGGTCTTTTATTCCTGTTTATCTGTGATCTCTGCTATTAGAAACTAAACTATCACAAAGTATCTTAGAGTTTACAGCTGAAAATTAAGCTCATATTAAGGTGTGCAAACAGACCATGCATAGTAGCATAATGTAAGTTATATCTACATAAAGGAGAAAAAAGGTTGTTTGCAATTTGCAAGTAGGTTGACTAGAGTTAATGTAACGGTGCTAAAAGTAAAGATGGTTAAGTTACGCTAAGCTAAACAGGCTAATCATGTGACCAGAAAAAGTAACCTGTCATGCTAAACAGATCAACATGTTTTGTTTGGTTAAATAAGATTTTGCCCAATATTTATTGTAATCACTTAAAGCAGGGGTGTCCAAACTGCGGCCCGGGGGCCATTTCTGGCCCTTGGACTGATTCTGTGCGGCCCCCAACTGGAATTTAAAAATGGCACAAATCCTGCCTGAGACGTTTAATTTGTAATCGGGGCAAAAATTATTACCAACATAATTTTCTTACACAGGAAAATACAAGACAAAGTATTTGTGTTGAAAAGCCAACTTGCTGCATCCAGATCAGTTTTTATTCTTTCCTAAACTTCATTCATAGCAAATGTTTTGAAACAAAGTATCTTATTACTGAGGATAAGTTAATCTGCTGCCACCCATGGCCAGAAGGATGCGTCAGTGATTTAAACTCTGTTCAGGTAAAAGTCTAGGAAAAACCACTGTAGAGAAACTTTGACTTGGAAGATAAAGTTACATAATGCAGTGAATATTTAATTGTTCTTAAATGTTTAAACTCTTCCCTCCACAAAGTTTCTCCCCTAAAGTTCGAAGTACTTCGTCTGGATAATTTGATCAATTTTAACATGGGAAATATGTTCCACACATGAAGCCGGACTACTTCCTGGAAAAGTTTCCTGTAGGGACTGTGCTCTGCAAGCAAAACAGTAAATCAACATGACTTGGCTAAAACTGGTCATTTAATGTCAATGAAATGTATTTTCATTTATGTTTTCTTTAAATATTTAAATAAAAACTGACATATCAATGTTGCAACTATAGGTGGTGATTTAAATCTGCAGCAATAAAACAGATGTTTACTCCAAAACGCAGCTGTGGAGCGAATGCCAGACATCAGATACGCAGAGTGGAGATGGTTCTGGAGAACCGGATCCAGGTGGTTCTGGTGAAGTACCGCCTGTTTTTGGGATAATCAATAGAAATGCCCAGGTGTCATGTTTTCAGTGAACATCAGTCCAGGTAGCGTGTTTCTGGTCAGCTGTTGGTGTCTGTTTTCCAGCAGGTTCCTTCAGATGTTGGGATGTTTTTGGGCTTTAAGGTTCTTCTGCTGAGGTCAAAGGTTAGATTGGAGGTGGAAGCAGAAGTGTTTTGAAAATGTTCCCGTTTCCAAAAAACATGTTTGAGCCTGATATCAACCAATCAATCAGGTTTATTTGTATAGCAAGGCGGCTCAAGGTGTTTTAGAAAATAAAAACACAAAATCACAAAGTTTTAAGGAAAACATTGAACAAACATCAAAATCATACACTGTAAAAAAAAAACCTTTACAGTAAAATACTGGCATTTTACCGCATTTATCCTTTGTCCTTATTTATATGGCATAAATACGGATTTTACTGTATTTATATGGTAAAATTCTGGCAACCAATGCTTGTTGATATTTTACTGTAAAATAGAGATGTTTTTTTTTTATGTACCCATCAACATGTTGGTTTGTGTTTTATTTATTCTGGTTGAAAGCCTGTGAAGATACTGTTGTAGTAATCAATGCGACCAGATATAAATAAATGCATGGATGAGTTTCTCTAATGCTGAGGCATTCGTCATCTAGTCCTGGAAATGTTCATCAGGTGATAGAAGACCGACTTTATAACTGTGTTTATGTGGCTCTGAATGTTCAGGTCAGACTAGACATGATAGGATTTATGTTCACAGAATATTGGTCCAAGCTGAACGTTTCCTCGGTTATTCACAGTTTAATCCCACTTCTAAAATTTAACCTAGGGGTGTCCAAACTTTTTGCCAAATGGGTTAAAATTTTCGACTCAAAAGTCGACGCGGGTCAAAAATAACAACCTAAAATCACACAAATAAAGTCACTCGAAAGTTATTGTAGATTCAAAAGTTGAAAGGGATTTTTACAACAATGCATCAGTGCTTTTGTAGATGTCGGGGGAATGTGGTATGTTAAACTTCAGTCCCTTTAACTTCATCCTTTGATTTAGAACGTTCTCTAATTAACATGCAGACTCATTGAAACACACCTGATGTGTTAAACGATTCCCCAATCGTTTAACGTTTTGCTTTCTTCAAAAGTGAAACTGCAGAGTTAAATATGCAACTGTAATCTGACAGCAGGATTATCACCTCAAATGTGATGCCAGATTAAAGAGTGGCGTGAAAACCTGGCAACGTCAGTGAAGCACATGAACTGGTGGAATATTTTTATTCTGTTTTTAGTAAAGAATAAGGAATCAGTTATTGCAATTTCTATCTGCGCTGTGAAGGATTGAAATAAGATGTTTTAATTGTTTTAGTTTAAAGTAAAACAGGAATATGAGATAAGAAAACACGCGATGATAGATAAGTCTTTACTTCATATCCAGGTGGCTGCTTTAGAGATTTATATCAAAGCAAAATTTAGCTCAGATCAAAAAACTGTTTTGCATTATGCAAATTTGTGACAAATCAAATAAAAAAAGTAAACAGCAACATTCTGTTAAAACTAAAAGAAAAAGATTCTACTTGGTCAAGAAAAACAACAGTTGATTTTGTTTTTACTGTTTTACTTTCTGTTGCGTTTTTTCCACAGTCATGGGAGAAACTCAAACCTGAGTTTTTCAGTGTCGTGAGAGCAAAAAATGTTGCTGCTGTTTGTTTGATTTGGTTGAAAACATCTCAAAACTTCGAAGCTGTGCAGCGAGTTCAGCCTGTAACTGCTCAGCTGCTGACGGGAATCTCTTCAGTGAATCCTGCAGAGGAAATGCAAAGCAAACAAGGATAAAGAAACAAACCCACCACTTCTTTAAAATATGAATCCATGTCATCATGGCAGCACAACAGGTAGCACACAGAGTCCAGTTCAGCTGTTCTTTTATTTTATTGGAGTAAAATAAAATATTTATGTATTTATTTTTTTGTTTGCAAACCA
The DNA here is from genome assembly GCF_001443285.1 of Poecilia latipinna. Lineage (NCBI taxonomy): Eukaryota > Metazoa > Chordata > Actinopteri > Cyprinodontiformes > Poeciliidae > Poecilia > Poecilia latipinna. Next base: position 44,224 of record NW_015115253.1, on the reverse strand, counting down.
GTGATGTTGTTTGCAGTTGTACTGGGTTGACTGGTCACTGCATTTCCTTGTACCAAGCCAGAGGAGCTTAGCAGGACTATCTGACTAAATGAGCTTTTACTTTAATGTAAATACATACAGAATTCCTCATGTAAACTTTGAAATAAAATAACCATGTTTAATAAAACTAAATAAACAATACAGATGTAAACAGTAACATGTTTAAAATGTTGAGTAATTATGCTCACATTTCCATGAACATCAGCTCATTCTCTGAAATCTACTCCTTTAAATGCAAAATCAATCTAAGATCTATCAATTTAAGAGAAGAAATAATATTACTCAAGTAAAAGACAAAAGTACAATGCAGGAAAACTCTTTTAAGTACCTTTTTTCCCAAAAAGTTATTTTTCGGACTGTAGAGCACACCATACTATAAGCCAATTTTTTTTAAAAAAAAAAAAAAGAAAAATTACGTGCAGCGGCTCTATGTTCAGCCAGATCGACAACCCTCAACTTAAAAGCTGCATCATATGAGTTTGAAAACATTTCTCCGTTGTGCCTGCTGCTTGTTCTAAATAAAAATTAACGCGTTCTTCTTTGATTTCTATTTTTGACTTCCAATGATTCACTTCCTGCTATAGAGCCCCCTGGTGGTTGAAGAAAAAATCCACAGAAAAGCCGCACCGGGTTGTAAGCCGCAGGGTTCACAGCGTGGGTGGGGGGGGGGAGTGGCGATTTATAGTTCAATAAATACGGTACTCAAGTAAATGTAACTAGTACTACCACTTCTCTACATGAATAACAACACTAGTAGCCTATTCTTGCTTAAAGTGATATATTGGCATTAGCTAGTCATCATTTGCCTGCATCCAACAGCATTAATCAGCTCTGGTAGTTTTTTTGGGGGGGTGAAACTGTGCAAAAGTTTGCTGCCATGATTGTAACACACACCTGCGCAGCTCCGAACAGCAGCAGCAGGTCCTACAGGTGTTCGGCGGAGCATCTTAGCGCTCGTGTTGCGTTTAAAGGCGACTCGGAAAAACTGCTTACGTCATGTAAAGAATAGATTAAACAGTTGTAACTGTAAAAAAAAAAAAGAGAGAGGGAGAGAGAGAGCGTGTATCAAATTGGCCACTGTGAGGTAGAAAAAAAAAAGCTTTGCTGTCATGTGGTGTGAAGGTAGAGATAAAAATACATCCAGGCTCCTGATACAAACTGGTGGGAAAATACAGCACAATAAAACCAAAGAAATAATAGAAAGAGAAGAATTTAAACAGTAATACAGAGTTATGTGCACAAACTAAGGTGAGTTTTTATTTAAGAAATAAACGTGTAGGTCAGTAAGGAACAAAGTAGGTTAATATGTTTGTCATAATAGAAAAATAAGCATTATGATGCAGTAATATATTACTGCACAGTTCCAGCCGTGGTACTCTGGATCCAGGACAGTTTAACTGTTTCTCACTCCAACTTAACTTAAACAGAAGAACCAAAACCAAGATGGCTACCACCTGAATGTCAGGCAGGTTCAGCCACACAGCAGGTTATTCAAGATGCATTCCAGAAAGAATCAGAGATTAAAGAATAGATGAAAGATCAAAAAGACAAACATAAAGGCATAAGATCATAAAATAATACTGTCCAGTTTATCACAGGAAATCTTTGATAAACTGGAAAGTTTTTGTTCTGGATTGAAAAGAAACAGTTTCTGCACATCCCAGTTTTTCAAGTTGTTGTTTCGAGACCCTGCTTTGGTTCTGGTGCCAGAGCGAAAGAGTTTGTGAGAGATATTCAGACCCAGGAGGGGCGAGAATATTTAATAAAGATCAGGGAAGTTAGATGAGGACAGCTGAAACGTACGTCAGTTTAATCTGTGACTGCTGGAAGGTGTGAACTATTTGTTTCAGACTAAATACACTTAAATAATTTTTAGATTTGTTCCTCTTGTAGTCGATTCTCAAACGATATGTTGAGTCTTTACATCTGATCTGAAGTAGTCAGACTCCTGCCAGTCGAGTTAATACCAAATTACCAGACGTGCTCCTTTTGCCGCCATGTTTCAAAGAGGATGTAAAAACCACCAGGTGAGAGACAGTCCCACCTGATTCACCTGAACTTTGCTTCCTGGTTGAACATGTTTGAATGAGGTGTGTAGTGTTTTCTTTAAAACAAAAGTAGGTTTTAACTAGATGAACAAAACGCTAATCTCATAAAATAACAATGTGGTTCCCAATCACGCCTTCAGATAAGGGAGCCGAGCTTTAATGTGACAGATTGACATCTTCTTCTCTCGGCTTTCACTTTGCACACAATGTGAGGACGCATTTTTTCTCATGAAGAAATGTTACATGTCAGATTTAGATCAGTCAGAGTGACATTTAGTTTTGATTCTTGTCCTGGAATAATACTGAACTTTTTAAGGCAGTTTGAATTTTACATGATGCAGTTTAGTCTTTCCTTAAAGATTCCTTGCATTGAAAATGTGATGCTGCCAGAATTTCAGCTCGTTAAATCTTATTTTTTCTATAAAATCTGTTGTTGATTGAACCATTAAATGATCGAATCTCTACAACAGCTGACAGTAAATTTATATTTGCAACATGTTGCTGCATGAATGAGTCAAATGTCCTGTCGGTGTAAAGTATGCTAAATCATTGCTGCTCCGCTTTCATTCTGCCTGCAGGTGCAAAATAAACACAAGAATGCTGTGACTCAAAGTGTGGCTTATGGGCCGTCTGCGGCCCGTGTCCTGACTTTATGCGGTCCCTACTTAATGTCAGAATTATTTTATTAAATCTTGGAAAATACACCAAGTGTTTTCAAATAAAACGTTACCAGCTGGTGGTTTTAATGCTGGGAAAAACTAAATTTTCCTTTCTTTTAATAGAAAAAACATGCAAAACTCTTATATTTTTGGATTTATAATGAATTCCACATACATTTCCCAGAAAAGACTTGACATTTTATTTAACGCAGCGAAATGTTTATGACTGTCGTCATGAAGTTTCATTCAGAAAACAAAGACCATTTAATGCAAAGTTGCATTAAAACTTGCATTGAAAGTCCATTAAAAATGCCAACTTTACATTGTTTGGTAAATAATGAAACTTTAATTTAAATTTTCCTTAAAAATTGCGTTAAAAGTCCATTAAAAGTGTCAATCTTTACCAAATTTAAACACTTCACGACAACAGTTGTAAACATTTCTGACTCATTCAGTGTCATGTCAGTCTTATGCAAACCCTTTCAACCAAAGTATCACCAAAAACATTTTTTTAATTAAAAAAATGTCATATAAGTTTATTGTTTATTATTGCCAAACTAACAGAGACGTGCACCAACAGGCTTTGGCTGTGGAAACCTCCAGCTGTGAGACAATCCCAGCTGACCTGCCTGCACGTTTGTTCCTGTAACTCACGTCTGACATATTTGAAGGAGGTGTGTGGCGTTTTCCTGTAAAGCGAAACTATGTGTAAATGGGGAGAACAAAACCTTAACATTTAAGGTGTGAACAGTTTGTAAATGAGCTCTTAAAATAACAATGTCAGCCCAGCATGCATCATCGGACGTCGACCACATCTTCATCTCTCTGCTTTGACTTCACACACTGATGGAAAAAACCTCATGAAGAAATGAGATTAATCAGGCCAATCAGAACATTTACTACGTTCTCTGTACATTCTCTGCAAAAACATAAAATCTTACCAAGTACTTTTTGTCTCATTTCTGGTGCAAATGTATTAGTAAACCTTAAGTAAGACAAAATTATCTTACAAGTAACTTTTCAGCAAAATATAGGAGCTTGTTTTAAGGAAATAATTCCTTAACATTGGTGCAAAAGTTCTAGTTCTATTGTCACATTATTTCACTTGTAACATGGGGAAATTGTCTTGTTAAAAGTAAATTCATCTGCCAATAGAACAAGGACATTTTCACCAAAAGGAAGGAATTATTTACTTAAAACAAGATACTTGCAAGTTGGTTTTGTCTTATTTAAAGTGCACAAAGACATTTGCACTAGAAACTAGACCAAAAATACTTGGTAAGATTTTGTTGTGATATTTGGACTTGTACTTAAGTTTTTAAAGCAGTTTAGACATCATGTGTTGCTTCCAGGGTGAAAAATATGCAAAATCATCCCGACTCCACGTGCACGATTCTGCATTTGGACCTAAGTGAGAGTAATTAGTTTTCTCTCACTCCAACTATCACAAGCAGAGGCAATTTAACTTTAACTGGCTTTGCATATTTCCATTTATTAGTTTTTGTTTGCAGCAGTCCTGATTTAACACTAAGAGTAGAGAATGTCAGAGGACAGGTTCCCAAACAGTTAAAATCCGGTTGGAAAGGATTAAACCAACACGTAGCGCAGACAGAAAATGTTTAAACATAAAATTTACATTTTATCTTACAAACTTGTTCAAGTTGTTAACACACACAGGATATCAGCCAATTAAATGGAAGCAAATGGGAAAAAATAGAGATCTGGATGTGTTGAAAAGAACAGAGTTGGGTAGTAACTAGTTACATTTACTCAGTTACATTTACCTGAGTAACTTTTATAGAAAAAATTTACTTTTAGGATAATTTTTACTTCTCTGTACTTTTGAGTAATTTTATTATGAAGTATTTCTTCTCTTACTTGAGTAAAATTTCTGGATTTTCTACCCACTGAGTGAAAAACAGACATGTTTTAACGAAAAATTCACCAGACACAGACACACAGCTGCTGTTTCTGTTAAAGTTTCTGAAGTTTTTTACTGAAATAAACTGATTTGGAAAAATTTTATTTTGTTACTTATATGAATTATTGTCATTTTTGTCCATAAAATACAAAAAATTCCACTTAACTTTATATTTTGGTCCATCTGTTTATGTATTTTTTAAATATTAAATGATTGATAATTGGATCAGTTACTCAGTACTTGAATAGACCTTTTTACTAAATTAATTTGTCTTTTACTTGAGTAAAAACACATTGAATTAGTTATATTCTTACTTGGTTTCAGTTTTTGGGTTTTCTACCAACAGAAAACAATAACAAATCATGGATCCATCCACTGACTCAACAGTCTGGCCTGCTGGTGGAGGAATGATGATATGGGAGGAACAATATTGTTTCTGTCACAAATCTCAAATTATCTCCAACTAGTTCCTTAAACACGATAATTAGTTCAGTTTTCCAGTGAACTCCAGTTCTCAGCAGAGAATCTACAGCAAATGGGAGATGTCATTGTTTTAATAAGGTCTAATGTCTGAGGAATGTAAATGTTAAGCCTCATTGAATCTATACCAGTAATAATTAAATCAGACTAAAGAAGGTTGGTCAAAACAAGGTCAAACACGAGTAAGGTGTGCCTATAATGACGTTTAATGAACCTGAAAGAATCAATGGGTTATTAGTGCAATTGGAGATAGAAATGTTTTTTAAATGTATGTCATTAATCTCAGAAATTATCTAGAAAAAAAACTTAGAAACTTCCGAGTCTTAAAAGTAGAAAATCTTCAAGAAAAATGTTGAAAATTTGAGACTAATCTCAGACATTTTCCAGGAAAAACTTCAAAATTGCTGAGATTAATCCAACAATTTCTAGTTTTTTTCTGGAGAAAAAAAAAACTAGAAAGTTTCTGAATCTCAAAATGGAAAATTTGGAGAAAAAAATCTGAAAATTTGAGACTAATGTCAGAAATGTTCTACTTTATGAGCTCAGAAAATGTCAACGTTTTTTTTTTCTAGAAAATTTCAGCAGGGTGAAATTGTGCCTGCTATGTGCCAAATATATTTTTGGCATTTATTTGCCAAAAATATATTTGGCACATATCCAGTTACATTTACTGGGGTACATTTTTTCTAAAATAGTTACTGAAGTAGATGTAACTGAGTATTTTGACTTACATTTTCAGTGGCCCCAATACACCATCATATCTTCCAAGTGACTCACCTTCAAGCTTTATTGGGGCAAATAAAGATGAAATAGAAATTATAAGGCAGTTTTGGCCTTTTTGTTTAAAAAAAATACATATATCAGGTTTTCATGCAGTTGGTTCAACAGCTGAGAAGCATAGAAACCAAAACCAATCAATTTGTTCAAACTTTTAAATCTTGATTTGTTCGTCCTGTTTTTATTTTCCGTTTTGCTTTTTTTCCACAGAGTGTTTTCTGTTCGGCAGGAAAACATCCAGTTTGACCTGAACGACGAGGTGAAGGTGAGTCAGCTGGGAGAAGCTTTTCCAGGTGAAATGGCTGCAATGACCAATAAATGGAGTCGTATTGCAGTAAATCCTCAAAACAATGCAGCCAGTTTGGATGCGAAACAATGTTAAATCACGAACGTTGATAAAATGATACTTTTCCTTCACGAACTCTGAATGATTTTCAGTAAGAGCAGCAGCTCTGGGTGAACCGGGAAATCTCTGTATTGTGGCTGAGAATAAGGGCGGCACCTTTACTTTCTTTTCTCTTGTTATTTTTTTAAATAAAGTACAATCATGAACACAAGGAAAAATGTTCCGGTTCAGAGAAACACCACTGTTGTAATCACGTTAGCGTTCATTGTTCCTGTTGGCTCACTGCTGAACCGTGACTCCTTATTGTTTGAACTGGAATGCCAAAACAAACACCTCCAACGCTGCTATCAGATGATAAACTGTGAGTGACTGAGCTGACAGATGGACTGTTAAATCTGTCTGGGATCAGTTTACCTCTTTAATACTTTAATTGCGTTACTTTACTGGTGTAAAAACACACACGCTGGCAGATTATTTCACTAAAAACATAATCTGCAAGTGAAACTAGTAACTTTTCATCAATATTAAGGAATTATTGACTTAAAACAAGCTGCTGCATCTGCTGGTAAACTTGTAATAATAGATAATAGTTATTATTATTATTATTACAGATATTATTTATAATGCCCTCTATATCTTTAAATCTAAAAGGGCAAAAGCCCCAAAACAAAACAAGCAATTATAATGGATAAAAATAAATAAATAAATGAGAATGAAACCTATATCTAAGAAAATAAACCAAAAATGTTGCTAAAAACAAATGTCTTGAGGCTTTTTTTTAAAAAAACAGTAAGTGGACTGTTTTGCCCTCTGAGCCATTTCAAGTTTTAAGATATTTGCACTGAAAACCACTTGGTAAGATGCAGGAGCTAAATCAGAGACCGTAAAGGCCTGCTGCGTTTAAAGTTCACATCAAAATAAACAAGTATGACTTGTTCAGAAGGGCTGACAGGAAAAAGGTTCCTCACTCTGAAAAGAATGCAGCAGCACTGCTTTGGTTTGCAAACCTGCACTGAAATGAACCAAAACAGCTTTGGGACGCGGCCACAAAACGGAGACGTTTTACAAATCCCTCACACTCACTGTGACGTAAGGCAGCGGAGGAGTGATGGTCTGGGCTTGATCTTGCAGGATTTGTGCACTTTACTTCAAACATACAACATCTTACCAAGTATTTTTGGTCCAGCTTCTGGTGCAAATATCTTAATACACTAGAAATAAGACAAAACTAACTTTAAAATAACTTTCAGCCAGATATAAGTCAATAATTCCTTAATATTGACTAAAAAGTGCTAGTTACATTGGCAGATTATTTCACTTATAACAAGATATTTTCCCGTGTTTTTAGAGAAACAATCTGACAGCGAAACTAGAACGTTTACATGAATATTAAGAAATAATTGACTTAAAACCAGCTCCTTTAAGTTACTTTAAGTTAGTTTTCTCTTATTTAAAATATACTATTTGCACAATAAACTAAACCAAAGATACTTAGTAGGATTTTGTGTTTTTGCAGTGTTTTAATTTGCTCAGACAACCACAAAACCCTTCTTTAGTTTATATCAATCTATGAAGTACATGACAAATAAAATAAATAAATACAAAAACCTGACTGCATTGATTGTTTAATTAATTCCTGCACATGGCAACAAATAAAGTTGTGCATCTTTAATTAAATAATTGACTAATTTTGTACTTAATACGTTTTCTTTGAGCTCAGATTGCATTCTTTCTTCTGGCCACAAGATGGCAGAATTTCACCACATCTGATCGGAATCCGCCTCAGTTAAGATGCAAATAAATTCAGATTTTAATCGACTAATTCATTACAAACACCGTGGATGTTTCGGCATTCAGCTGAAACAGAGGCCAACGGTAAAATCTGTGTGTTTTTGGGGATTTCAAGGAAGAGAAGTGTGTGAGCGATGAAGAGGGGGAGGTGAGGAAGAGGTAGCGAAGTGTCCAGACCTGAGAGGTTCTCTGAGTGAGAGGCAGCAGCTTACCGAAGGTTTCCTGCTCCTCAGGCGATCACGTTACGCGTGGCTCGTCCCGAATGAAGCTCAGGTAGATGAGGAACGATGGAGACGTTCTCCTGGATTCTCCTGACTGGAAGCTTCTATTTGGTGAGTAAACGTCTAATTTAACACATTTAAACAGCTGTGAAGGGAACCTGAGCAGTAAATTTAAATAGATTGGTGATAAAATGCTTTAAAGTAACAAGTTTTTTTGTTTTTTTTTTATAAACTAGAAGGACAGAAGGAAAGAAATGTGAGGATTAATTTCTGGTTAAAATAATTTTTGTAGTGCGTTTTCAGTGGCGGATATACTGAAAGAAGCTGAGATGAATATCATTTTAATGTTACTTTTTAACTGATTTTTTTTCTTGAGCAACTCATAAAATTTAAATAACAAGAACTAGGTCCAGGACACTGCAAAAAATATAAATCATACCAAGTATCTTACTCTAGTTTCTAGTGGAAATATTTTAGCACTTGGATTAAGACAAAACTCACTAAACTTTTCAGCAAGATATAAAGAGCTTGTTTTAAGTCAATAATTCCTTAATTTTGGTGAAAAAGTTCTAGTTTTACTGGATTATTTTACTTGTAACACATGAAAAATATTTTGTTATAAGTGAAATAATCTGCCAATTGGAGCTAGTAATTTTTTACCAATATTTAAGAATTATTGAGCCCCTATTTTTCTGAAAAGTTATTTCTAATTTAGTTTTGTTTTATTTAAAGTGTACTAAGACATTTGCACTAGAAAGTAGCCAAAATGACTGGTAAGGTAAGGCTGCAAAATATACAGAAACAATGTAGTTGTACTTTTGACTTACTTGAGTAATTTTATTCTGAAGTATTTCTTCTCTTACTTGAATAAAATGTCTGGATTTTCTACCCACTGAGTGAAAAACAAACATGTTTTAACCAAAAATTCACCAGACGCAGACACCAGCTGCAGTTTTTGTTAAAGTTTCTGAAGTTTTTCAATGAAAGAAACTGATTTGGAAACATTTTCTTTTTCCCGATTTTGTTTTTTGTTATTGATATGAGTTATTGTCATTTTTGTCCTTAAAATACAAAAATTTCCACTTAACTTTATATTTTGGTCTGTCTGGTGATGTAATTTTTACATATTAAATGATTGATAATTTGATGAGTTAGTACTTGAGTAGATTTTTCACCAAACATTTTGTCACTCTTCAGTCATTTTTTGATGGTTATTTTTTACTTTTACTTGAGTAAAAATATGTTCTCTTACTTGAGTATGTTCTGAGCAGTCAGAAAGATCTGGTTGGATACAAATACTGATTTTGTGAATTTGTGAGCACAAATCATGAGTAGTTGTTTAAAATTTAGCATTTCTTGGTATCAAAACTTGAAAAGTGGATTAATATTAAGCTTCTGGATTAACATTAAAGTCTTTAGCCAATAATTAACCAGTTTAAATTAATTTTACCAAATCTGACAAAATATGAGCTCAAATATCTGGCCAGAATAATGTCAGAAGTTTTCTCACGGCTACAAAAACTGTGTGGTTTCTCTGTATCCTGGAAACGTTTATTCAGGTATTGGTAGGGAAGCAAAGATGTCTTTGTAAAATTGGATTTCCACTATAAATTCAAACAAAATTTCAAAGTAAAACTACAAAGAACAGAACTGGTATACGCTGTAGTTTGAAAGAAGTTGCTAAAAAAAAAAAAAGTCTAGTTTGAATCTAATAATGATCTTTGAAACTTCCTCTGAGGCTCATTATTTGTATTTTCTCATTATTTCCCAACTAGCTTGTTCTCTGTCAACATGAGACTCAGAGCAACTTCACCTTCAGCAACTCATCATCACCTCAACCCCACAGAGACCCAGAGGAGCATCTCCAGAAAACCTGGGGCCTTCAGTCCAGGACTGCCGTCCAGAACTCCAAAGTCCTCAACAATCCCTCGGTTCCTCTATCGAAGCAGAAGCTTTGGGAAATCCTCAAGTCCAACTCCAACCCGTCGGTAAAAATTAAGCTCCAGCCCATCATGAAAGTTCAAGGACTCTCCAAACTGTCGAGGTTGTTCAGCTGGGGCGACTTTTACTCCAACATCAAAACCGTCAAGCTGAATTTGCTGATAATGGGGAAGATTGTGGATCACGGCAACGGCTCTCTTGGCGTCTACTTCCGTCACAACTCCACGGGTGTTGGCAACGTGTCGGTCAGCCTGGTCCCGCCCATGAAGGAGGTGGAGTTCGACCTGGAGCGCCAAAGCGTGGTCCACCCCAAGGAGTCGAAGACGTTCAACTGCAGGGTGGACTACGAGAAAACCGAACGCAGCAAGAAGGTGATGCTGTGCAACTACGACCCGTCGAAGACGTGCGACCAAGAGCAAACCCAGAGCCACATCACCTGGATGTGCTCCAAACCTTTCCAGGTCATCTGCGTCTACATGTCGTTCTACAGCACGGACTACCGGCTGGTCCAGAAAGTCTGTCCGGACTACAGCTCCCAGATCCCCCCCTACCTGCCCACAGGGTAAACATGAGGCCAGGTGACGAGGATGAAGGGAGGATGAAGGGAGGATGAAGGGAGGATGCAGTTTGAGCCATTCAAAACTTTGTCCTAAAATATATGGAATGCTGTTTGTACCGTATGAGTCAAATATTAACAGCAATAATTTGGATTATTTAGCCTGTTGTAAGCAGGAAAAATATGGTTCAATTTCATATTCACACCAAATTATTCATTCATTATATAAATCTCCCAGTTTCAAATTAAATATTTATTTAGCAAGTTAAATATTTAGTTTACCAACTAAATATTTAGCCCCAAACTAAAGATTTAGCTTGCTAACATTTTAATATTTAGTTTGGAACAAAATCTTTAGCTTACTAACTTTAATATTCTGTTTAGAACTAAATATTTAGTTTGAAGTTTACAAGCTAAGTAGCTTGCAAACAACAACCTACCTAATATTAGCATGTTAGCTCACTAATGTGCTAATATTTTGCTAATGTTTAGCTTGGAGCTAAACATAAATTAAATATATAGCTTGCTAGTTAGCT
>NW_015115253.1:12246-31146 GCF_001443285.1 Poecilia latipinna | reverse complement strand
TAAAGTCTTTAGCCAATAATTAACCAGTTTAAATTAATTTTACCAAATCTGACAAAATATGAGCTCAAATATCTGGCCAGAATAATGTCAGAAGTTTTCTCACGGCTACAAAAACTGTGTGGTTTCTCTGTATCCTGGAAACGTTTATTCAGGTATTGGTAGGGAAGCAAAGATGTCTTTGTAAAATTGGATTTCCACTATAAATTCAAACAAAATTTCAAAGTAAAACTACAAAGAACAGAACTGGTATACGCTGTAGTTTGAAAGAAGTTGCTAAAAAAAAAAAAAGTCTAGTTTGAATCTAATAATGATCTTTGAAACTTCCTCTGAGGCTCATTATTTGTATTTTCTCATTATTTCCCAACTAGCTTGTTCTCTGTCAACATGAGACTCAGAGCAACTTCACCTTCAGCAACTCATCATCACCTCAACCCCACAGAGACCCAGAGGAGCATCTCCAGAAAACCTGGGGCCTTCAGTCCAGGACTGCCGTCCAGAACTCCAAAGTCCTCAACAATCCCTCGGTTCCTCTATCGAAGCAGAAGCTTTGGGAAATCCTCAAGTCCAACTCCAACCCGTCGGTAAAAATTAAGCTCCAGCCCATCATGAAAGTTCAAGGACTCTCCAAACTGTCGAGGTTGTTCAGCTGGGGCGACTTTTACTCCAACATCAAAACCGTCAAGCTGAATTTGCTGATAATGGGGAAGATTGTGGATCACGGCAACGGCTCTCTTGGCGTCTACTTCCGTCACAACTCCACGGGTGTTGGCAACGTGTCGGTCAGCCTGGTCCCGCCCATGAAGGAGGTGGAGTTCGACCTGGAGCGCCAAAGCGTGGTCCACCCCAAGGAGTCGAAGACGTTCAACTGCAGGGTGGACTACGAGAAAACCGAACGCAGCAAGAAGGTGATGCTGTGCAACTACGACCCGTCGAAGACGTGCGACCAAGAGCAAACCCAGAGCCACATCACCTGGATGTGCTCCAAACCTTTCCAGGTCATCTGCGTCTACATGTCGTTCTACAGCACGGACTACCGGCTGGTCCAGAAAGTCTGTCCGGACTACAGCTCCCAGATCCCCCCCTACCTGCCCACAGGGTAAACATGAGGCCAGGTGACGAGGATGAAGGGAGGATGAAGGGAGGATGAAGGGAGGATGCAGTTTGAGCCATTCAAAACTTTGTCCTAAAATATATGGAATGCTGTTTGTACCGTATGAGTCAAATATTAACAGCAATAATTTGGATTATTTAGCCTGTTGTAAGCAGGAAAAATATGGTTCAATTTCATATTCACACCAAATTATTCATTCATTATATAAATCTCCCAGTTTCAAATTAAATATTTATTTAGCAAGTTAAATATTTAGTTTACCAACTAAATATTTAGCCCCAAACTAAAGATTTAGCTTGCTAACATTTTAATATTTAGTTTGGAACAAAATCTTTAGCTTACTAACTTTAATATTCTGTTTAGAACTAAATATTTAGTTTGAAGTTTACAAGCTAAGTAGCTTGCAAACAACAACCTACCTAATATTAGCATGTTAGCTCACTAATGTGCTAATATTTTGCTAATGTTTAGCTTGGAGCTAAACATAAATTAAATATATAGCTTGCTAGTTAGCTAAATAGTTTTTAAACAACATATTTAGCATGCCAACTTGCTAATATTTAGCTTTGGAGCTAAATATTTAGCTAGCTAACTTACTAATATTTAGTTTTGAGCTAAAAATTTTGTTCCAAATTAAATATTTAGCAAAACTAAACAGTTTGTAAAGAACATATTTAGCTTGTTAACTTGCCAATATTTAGCTCGGAGCTAAATATTCTTAGCTTACTAGCTTAATAGTAAGCTAAATAATTAGCTAGTAAATTTTAGTAAGCTAAATGTTAGCTTACTAATATTGAGAGATGTAAATATTCACGAATATTTAGTTTACTAACTAAACTGAGCTAAATATTTAGGTTAATGATCAATATTTAGCTTGCTAGCTGAGCTTAGTTTGGATCTGTAGCCTTTAAAAATGGATGAATAACATGGTGAAATTATGACTGAGAAATTAATACTTTCTCCTCCTATGACAAGCTAAATATAAACTTTTTTGCTTTTAATTTTGATTATGTAACTTTACAACCGGCACCCTTTGGGAACATGCTTCATTAAACATAGTAAAATATATGTTTAGGTGATGTCTCCTGTTGAAAAATGAATGATTGTAGCTCATATTATTTTTCAATAATGTATCAAAAATGGTCAAACTAAAAGGAACCAGAATGATCTGAAGTTGAAGATGTAGAAATATAACCTTCATAATATCACCTTTTTTTCAAATTTCTGCAGTTTAAGTTGTCTGGTGACAGATATTTTCGGAATAATTTGTCTTTTTGTGATTTTAAAATAAATTTCTACTGTCTGCTCATAGTGTACAATAAGAAAATGTATAATTCTCTGGAGTCATATTTGCAATCAGAGTTATTTTGGTTTTAATTAAGAGTTCATAATGTCTGATCCAAACGGAAACCATAAATCATCTCACATTCAGTGCACTTAAACCTTAAATATCAAAGATAACCAGAGCAAAAAGCTGTTTTTAACACTGATTTCATTAAAAAAAAAGGGTGGGGGGGGAAGAAAAAAAAAAAAAAGAAAAAAAAGTTATTTGTTATTTAATTCTCCTTTGGGAGTCAATAAAATATTTTTTATTTTAACTTGAAATTTAAGTTTTATGCAGCTAAATGAAAATAGTTGTAATATTTCAGCACTATTAAGGATTAAGGAGATGCTAAATACATTATGGTTAATCTGATCTTTCAGTCCAAGATAAAAGATTTCAAAATGTATAGAAAAATTAACTATTTACTGAAACTGAAAGAACATCTTTGAATAAACTCGTCGGCTCTAAAAGCCCTGAATTCAATATTCACACAGAATCAGAGGGAAGTGTGAAGCAACAAACGCAATGACCTTTCACCCCAAGTCAATGGAAATCCTCCAATTAGCACCTCAGCTCTCTGCTGCTTCTAAGAAGGAAAGAGAGAGAAACTCTCAGGCTGCAGTGGATGTGAGAAAACAGTTAGTCAGGGTTGCAGAGTTGACACATTTCCTGCTGAGAATCTGCCAACAGCGACACATTTCTGCATGAGTTCCCAGCAGAAAACGCCAAAGTAAGGCACTTTATGTTATTTTATTTCTGCACGTTCAGCGCTTTTTTTTTTTTCTTCACTATTTTCTCAAACCGCATGTGGGATCAGATCAAGATCCAGGTTCAAAATCTAAGCAGTTTGTGTTTCAGCTCATTAAACTTTTACTTAAGTAAAAATAATTAAATAAAAGAGTAAAAGGAAAATCTGGTAAAACGTCAACTCAAAATCTGAGTAACTAAATGATCAAATCAATTAATATTTAAAAATTACATCATAAAACGGGCCAAAATACAAAGTTATGTTGAAATTTTGGTATGTTAAAGATCAGAATGCAAATAATTCTTATAAATAACATAAAGACAAAATAAGGCAAAGTAAAAAAATCCTAATCAGTTTCTTTCAATTAAAAAAAAAATTTTGAAAACTTTAACAAAAACTGCCAGTGTGTGTCTGTGTCTGGTGAATTTTTAGTTTGTTTTTCATCCAGTGGATAGAAAATCCAGAAATTGTAAATTGTACTGAAAATGTTTTTAACCCAAAAAGACATTAGACCTTGAAACTCATTTTATCCAAGATTTGTCTTTTAAAAATTTACTTCCCTTTCCCCTGGCCGAGCCGGGTCGTAACAATTGTACAATAGAAATGATCTACTGTAGCAGTCAGTGTTACAGTGAGATCAGATGAAGCCTCTGACTGAACTTACTCCGTTGTTGTATAAATATTAATCCCTCCAGTTTTTTTGTGATTCTATAATCATGGGGATTCAAGAAAAAATAAAAAGATCCCCCTTTTTTGGCACTAATGCATAACTGTGACTTTATTGCAAATTTTCTGCAAATAAATTGTCCAAAACATTATTCCAGTGATGCCAACTCCCACCAGCAGGTGGCAGTACTTATTAATTCTACCCCACTGCTGCCTCTGCCTTACTTTATGTCAGGTTATTATTCTTGAGCAACATGAAATTAACATTTACTGTTAAACATAAACTTAATTTCCATGCAGATATTTATAAAACAGAACCACAAATTAGTAATTTTTGCAAAAAAAAAAAAAAAAAAATACAAAAAACAATCAAAATCCTGGAGGGATTGAACAGTCTGATGAAGAGGGTGCTAAGGGTTTTCCATAGTCTTCTTCATTTTATTACCACTTCCCATGCTGCGTTCATGGAGCATGCAAATAAATGGAAATGTGACCTTTGTTAATAAATGAACTGTTGTAATGCACTACTTGAGTTTTTTGGCAGGAATGTGATGCCATAGAATATCTCCAATTCTTTGGTAAAACATTAAAATACATTTAAGGATTTGCTGGCTCTATACCAGAAGTACTGATAGGCAAGAATCAGAATATTTCACATCATTTTTGTTCGTAAAAACACTCAGACGACATCAGGACGGCGTTCAATACAAAATAGTTGTGGTTTATTTTTTTCTGGGAACAAAAAAATGGCAACAGCTAAGTGTCACTTCTCAAAATCAGAAATATCTACAGGAAAAGAAACAACGGTTCCTTATATCATTACAATTTTCCAACAGTTTGAAATGAACACTTCAAATATACAGTCATGGCTAAAAACAAAAGAAAAGAAAAACAAAGTACAACCCCTTAAATTCGAGGGTTTTACCCATTTTGTACATATTTAGGGGGTGTACTTAATTTTTTGTACCAAACTTTTTCCATTTTAATAAATAGTGGTGGAATCTGTGGTTTGGTTTAAATAATTTCTTAGCCTGTTAAAAACAGGAAATTCAAACATTAAAACCCAGGAACTGGCAGAGGGTGTACTTTCTTTTCACAATGACTGTATTCTCTGTGGTTCAGGACGTCCTTTTTGTTTTTTTTGTCTACAATTGATATATTCTGAACATTAAAACGTGTTCATTGTAATCTCATTTCCCTTTAGTCTTTATGCTGCAAAGAAAAACGCTCTCGGTCCTGAAACACAAATGTATATCCGCACTATTTCCTATGGAAGCGAAAAAACTAAACAGCGTGTCTGACCGAACCCTTCGTTGTTTTTTAAATATCCGTAACATTTCCAGACGCTGTTCTCAGACGTCACCAGAAATACCAACGACATCTAGTTGTGCGTTGCTCTGATTTCTTTATGCTTCGTGGCGTTTAGAAGACAGAAAAATGGACGCCGGTTTGTTTGAGTCACTTGCAGGCAGATTTTCTTAAAGGGAACTTGTTGTTGTTGTTGTTGTTGTTGGTTGTGGTCCAGCTGGGTCCATTGTGTGCTTGCCTACAGTTTTTCTAGGTTGCCGCTGGTTGCGGGTTGGCGAGGGCTGATCTGTGGCGTTAGTGCAATTTTTTATTTTTTCTCCCACGTTTAACTGGGAACTTTTCGATTTTGACTAGCCCTTGGTTCTCTTTTCGGGGCTTCCGGTTTGAAACCAGAGCCCTCCCTTCAGAGTCCTTGAGTTTCTTGGGTGGATCGCGCTATTCGCTTTACGATAAAACAGACACTTTATTTGCCGCCACCGCGCTCCAAATCTGCGAATTTTGAGGTGGCGCTCCGCTCTTCCTCGGATACGCGGGAAAAAATAAAAATAAAAATAAAATAAAAAAAGGAGAACAACGTCAGAACCGGGGAGCAAGAAGAAGAACAGGGTGCTGCGGGTTTTATTGTGAACACTTTTAAAAGATCCACGTTACAATCCCCTCCTCCTCTTCTTCTTCTTCTTCTTTAAAAAGACGGGATACAGCAGGTTCTGGGTGGTAGTGTTGTAGGTAACAGCAAGGGGAACGGTTATCCCTGTGTGTCTGGGAGCTTTTGTTTGTGCATGTGTGTGTGTGTGAGTGAGAGAGAGAGCGAGCGAGGGTGTGTTTTGTTGCCTTTAGGACTGTTTGAGGCGCTTGCGGGGCGGTCCGAGGAAGGGGCACTGGGCGGACGCCAGCGAGCGGTAAGCTTCGGCCACCAGGTGCGGATGGGAGGCGACCATCGACTTCCAGCCGGCGGTTTCCATCACCTCCGCTGCATGGCTGGAGGGGAAGAGACAGAGGTCACCAGAGGTCAAACTAAACCACTTGGCACATGGAGGAAAAATGGTTTTCATAGCTGGACGTTCAGTTCAAATTAAAAAATACTTCATTGATCACAAAAGAAATTTACATGCTGTTCATTATGATCATAATTATAAGTTAAATTTTTTTAAAATCTGTTCATCTTAAAAGTTTGCGATAAAATCCAGATTCCTGATTTCTGTAACTTAAGAAGAAATCAGGAAAATAAAACAATTCTGTAAAAAATGTAAATTAAAAATAAAAAAAAATTGATAAGAGAATTAAAAAAAAAAAAAAAAAAAGTTGGAATGCCAAAAAACGAAGGATGAACCGATCAATATCAATATTGATAACCGATATAGGCCTCTAACAAATCAGTTTTATTTTTCTGAATTCCACATTTTCCATTTCATCATATTTATGGTTTTGGAGCAAATGCAAACATCCAGAGGTAAACCGAGATCCGGCAGAACACTGAATGTTCTTTTCAATAATTTATTTAAATCAATAACAATAAAAAATAAAAATAAAAAAATTCTACACAAAATTCAAATTGAAAAAACAAAATCAATAAATAAGAGAAATTAAGGAAATATGAAGTAACTTTCAAACATTCGTTTTTCCATTATTGCATTTCCAGAGAATATCAACATATTTTAATAAATATCCTCCCCAAAGTTTACCTGAAAAAAAAGGTCACTTGAATAGTTTTGGGTAGAATATATTTACAGGCAAATGTTTATCTTAAATGCAAAATATTTTTATTTTTTGCAGTTTTGCTTAATTGCTGTGATGTCCTTCCAGAAATGTGTCTCTTTTTTGAGTGTGTGTACTGCATTTCTCAATTAATCGATTACTAAACGAATTCACAGTTACTTCAGCAATCGATTAATCGCGATTAACCATTTCACCCGTATGTGAATCCTCACAAAAAAACAAACATTTTCATGATGAATCAGTAAAAACCTCTAAAACATTCAGTACTGAGGAAGAGGTAGTGCGTTTCTTCATCATATTTTGTCTTTTTACGCTTCATTTTGTGACCCATCGTCGGCTCCTACACAAAGTCTGTGTGAGCCAGAAATCTGGAAACACGTGATCGATCTTTATCACACGTCCCGTCTCTGCGGCAACAGAGGAGGTGCCAATGGGGCGCGGCGAGGAGTCAGGATGCCCCGATCCTTCAGGAACATTCGGCGCGCTTTAATCACATCCAACCCGCCACTTCACCGAGACACATGTGAAATTAAATCACCAGCTCTAACAAACCCGAGTTCTGGTGCCGTCTGGAGGGAAAAACGAGATTAAAGGAGCCGACGCGACGCGAACACGGCGGAGAGCGGCCGCCTGTGTGTGAACTCACTAGTTGATGAAGTCGACCGCCTGCGTTTTGAGCTGGTCGGCGCTGTGCAGGTCGGCCAGGATGAGGATCTCGGCGGCGTTCTCCACGGACAGGCTGGTGCACAGCGCATCTTCGCACATGACCTTGAGTCTCTCCAGAGCGTACTGAAAGAAGACAGAGGCACAGAGGCTTCAGTGTTTCCTTACCTCCAATTATAGCAGCAACATTTAAAATCTAACTTCTGACACAGATAACAGGTTATAAGAGGAGGAAGAGTAGCTAAAAAAATGTACTCGGGTAAAAGTAGCGCTACCTGAACTGGAGGTGCAGCCCTGTGAATTATGAATCAATTTTAAAGTGCGTTTAAACTGAACGCCTCCCATTTGAATGCTGCATCTTCTTGTTTACATTTGAAAATTTCACAAAATTGGAGGGAAAAAATTTGATTTTTTTACTTCCCATCCATAGCCGCACTGCGGCGGTGAAACAGCTCTGTTAGCAAAACGAACCCTGGAGGTCGGGTTTTATTATTAGTTTAGTGCAAAAGGAAACAAAAAAAACAGGAAACCATTGAAGAATAACTCAAAATCACTCATGATCTTCTTTTTTCTCGCTTTTTGTGCCGGCTTTGCCACATGCAGACTCGTTGCCGTAGAGGCGGACAACAACGCCGCTTTATGTTACAGGATTCACCAAAAACCACTCAAACATTTCCCACACGAAGAACCGAACATTCAGTCCGTTACAGTTTTATGTTTTCAGGCTCGATGTTTGTTTTCAGATTATTATCATCAAAGAGGTCGCCTTTTTTTTTGTTTTTCATCTGAAAAGAAACACGCCAAATTCCACAGCACATCTACATGTTACGGTTTTCAAAGTCAAGCTAGCATAGCTGAACTGCTTCCCTCTCCTTATATATATTTTTCTCTTTAATAAACTTTTTCCTGGCCTTGATATCTAGTTGTTGCAGTGTTGACAATTAGTAGCAAAGCATTGCGTCCCTTTTTCTTTTATATTTCAGGCATACAATTAAGATTTAGCGTGTTATAGTGACAACTTGTCAGCTAAAACCAAAGCTAGTCATCGTCAGCTAACAGCTGGGCGGCTGTTTTCCCCATGGTGTACATTTTTAACAATAACCAGGCAGAAAATCATAAACAACTGGATATAATAAACAGTTATTGTATAAACTTAAACGTAGATGCATTTCAAAATGCTCTAACTGGTATATGTGACCCGAATCACACTGGAAATATTTACAATCGACACATTTTCTACCTGGTTAATACAGAATATAATGAAATACCAACTGCTGAAATGTCTTCATTCCACTCTACAATGAACCCATGAACAGGAAGTGAGTGCATTACCTTATCGGCTGCTGCTAGCAGATCGTCGGCCATCTTGTCCAGGTTGGGAGCCTTGTCTGTGTAAATGAAGCACATCATCTCCTTGAAAACTTCTGGCTCCACGTCGTTGATCTCCACACGATTCTGACGGAGGAGGAGGGTTGATTAATGACATTTCTTAAAACACAGCTTGTGATCTGTAAAACTTTAATTATTCCAGCGCATAAGGGGACTTCATAGATATTTTTTCGCAGCTATGCAACCTTGACTTTGACTATTTTTCACTGATAACAGATGCTTGAAACAGTTTGTGAAACATTCACTTAAAATGTTATTTTTGTGTTCAGAGTTTTTACACATTTTCCACTTTGAAATTTCATCCTTTTCCAGATTTTTCCTCATCAGTTTTAATAACACTTAAGATTTGAAAAGAAAAAACAACATTTACCTGCTTAGTTTTTACCTATAATTTCTGCAACAAATCATGCAAGAACACCGTGCTAAAGAAAAGGCGGTGAGGAGCTAATCTGTAGGGTTTTTTCTTTCCTTTTTTCTCTTTTTTTGGTATTTTTTAAATTCAAAACTGTTTAATTTCAAAATGTGTTGTTAAATCTTCACTTAATTATCCTAAATATACAATAAATTGATTAAAACAAACGTTGGGACATGTCAGCCCTTTTATTGTATTTGTGAAGAAATCAAGTTATGAGGTGCATCAAAGATAAATTACGCCACTTTAGTGAAAACCAGTGTAAATATGATCTAATTGTATATTTTTTCAAATTTATTCAAATTAATAAATTTACGTTTAAAATTAAAAGCATCTCTGCTGGTCTGACTTTAAACAAAAAATCAGTTTGGCTGTAATTTAATTTCTTATCGTCCACAGAAGGGCAGAAAAAGCAATTCTCTGTTTGTGTGGCTCTGACAGTGAGGGATGAGTCCCGACCCCCGACTGAAAACGGGACAATTGCGTTTGGGTTTCGCTATCATCCAGTTTCTGCAAACATCTTTGTGTTGCAGCTGTTCAGCGGCACGCAATCCTTCAAAAATTGGAAAATTACAGCCATCAAGGAACAAAACAAATTAATTTTTTAGGAGAGGGGCGGTTCGGACTCACCTTTTTGCTCTCCTCCATCTCGTGCTCAAACATGGCACTGAATACAGGGGATCGCGCTGAAACAGAGAAAACAACATCAATCACTTTTAAACACATGCAAGCCGGTTTTAAGTCAGTTATTCCTTAACCCTTCCAGACCAAACGGATCAGCAACCACGCACATAAATTACCGTAATTCCCCCAGACTTTGCGACATCTTAAAAATTCTAACGGTTTTTGCGCTTTCCTGCCATATCGGGTTATTACGGTAATTTCACTCCCACTGTAGTGGGAAGTGAAATTAATCTGAGGTAAATTGCAAAAGTAACTTCCTAGATATTAAAGGTTCTAGTTGTTATGGATAAATGGGCAAATATATTTACTTACAGGACATTTAAAGAACTTCGTAAAATTAAAATAAGCAAAAATATCCAGGAGATTTGAAACTTAAGAGTTTCAGGGTTAACCTGATAGGTGTGTTTGTTTACCTGCCAGGATGGCTTTGTGGGCCTGAAACTCCTGTCCAGCCACACACAGGGAGCAGTCCGTGAAGCGCGAGTTCTCCCACAGGCCGCCCAGCTCGTCCGCTAGCCGGCAGTCCGGCACCTTCACCATGTTCATCGTGTTCTGACCCGATATGTTGACCGAGTCCTGCACAACGCTCACCTGAAGGAAGCAAAGCCGCCGCTGAAACACAGCACAGTAAACACTCCACCGCGATGGAGAAACATCGGCGATACCTCGCAGAACAGCGTTAGCTTATCGTCAGGTAGGAGACCGTTAGCCTCGTCCAGGAGGAAGTCTCTCCGGATGAACTTCTTAAAGCCCCAATCTTTTCCCTGGACGAAGCGGTACGCCCTCTGGCTTTCTGCAGACGGACAAAGAAATGGTTCAACATTTGAAAGAGATACACTGTAAAAAAAATATCATTCTAAAATGTTACCAAAACTGGGAGGATTACCCAAAGACTGTGCTCAGAAACAGCACTACGTCAACATATTTCTACTCGAGCAAAAAGTAGCTGTCCAAGAAATCACTCAAAAACTTAACTGATCAAATCATAAATCATTTAATTTTTAAAAATTACATCATCAGACGAACCAAAACAAAGTGGAAATTTTGGTATTTTAAAGATGAAAATGACAAGAAACAAAAATAACGAAATCAGGCAAAAGAAAAAGAAAGAAAGCTCATAAAACCTTAACAGAGACACCAGGTGTGAGTCTGATTCTGGTGAATTTTTGGTTAAAACATGTTTGGTTTTCACTCAGTGGGAAGAAAATCCAGACAGTTTATTCCAGTAAGGGTAGAGATACTTCATAATATAATTACAGTATAGTAAACAAAAAAGTTACTCAAGTTAATGTAACTAGTTACTAACCAGCTCTGAATGCTCCATAATGTTAATTAAATTTCTTGTTTTCTTCTTGTTTCCTGCCCTTTGATATAAAGGGCTTTATAACTAAAATACATTATTATTATTATTAATATTAATGCTTTTGCTCACCCATGGCTTTGGTCTCCTCTCCCTTGGCGTTGAGGATGGAGAACTTGAACTTTGCTCGCACCTCTGCTTTTGGACAGCTGACTAGCAGCAGGTACAGAGACAGGTAATCTTTGCTTTCCTCATCCAGGCCTTTGGGATTCACTCGCAAACACCTGAGGTCAAAAAACAATAAGCAGTTAAAACCTGCTGTTAGTGTCAACCAACCCTACTTCACCTATAAAATGGGAAAATGTCTTGGTGTAAGTGAAAAAATCTGTTAGCGGAACTAGGACTTGGTTGCTAGGTGACGGGCTGAGATTGGCAGGCGTTGCTAGGCAACGGTTGTGAAATAAACGGCCAGTGGCACTTTTTCAATAATATTAAAGAATTATTGGCGTAAAAAAAGCTCCTATTTCCTGCTGAAAGGCTACTTGTAATTTATTTTTGTTTTATTTCAACTGTACTAAGATACATTCAGAATAAATTAAGAGCAAAAAAACTTGGTAAGATTTGTTTTTTTTTGCACTACGGAGAACGGTTTAGCTCAAAGCTTAATTCTAATTCATAATTTCTAGAATGGGGCCATTCAAGGAGCAGCTCCATCATGCTTGCTGTTGTTTTTAGACTTCTGATGGTTTGTTTTTCTTTGAGGCGTTGCATGTTTCCCTCTGGTTTTGGATGCTGTTCGCATATCATCACTATTCTTTGAGAATACTTCAATGATACGAGTTACGGCAACATTTAGCTTCTCTTTGGGGTAAATACGGTAATTTTGAAGTCAATACTCGTATATTAGAACGGCCTAGTCAAAGTCCTGACTTAAATCCAACTGAGAATCGCTGGCAAGACTCGAAATCCAACTAAATTTAGCAAAGAATTGGAAAAGAAATTCCAGACCGTGATACTTGTAGATTAGATTACAGCACAAGATAAATTTAAGGGATCAAACACAACAGCAGAGATATGCAGGTTCAGGGTTTCACCCAGGAAACTAACCAAACGCAGTGTTAGGGTTGTCCTACGATGTTTTTATGTTTAAAGAAGTTGACAAGACATTTTGGAAATAAAACATCAACAACAAAGAAAATACATTAATAGGTTATGCCATTATTGTTTTAAAAAGGTAATTGTCTACTAAAGATTTATATTGCTATTACTGCTACTGTTGTACATATAAAAAAAAAAGATGATTTAAAATAAACAGGTAACACTTAGTCTGGCAGGGGAGGAAGTAAAGCCTGGTGGCCCGCCAGGCTTATAATACACTGGGGAGTAAAAATATGAAGTTTGATTTCCAGCCTGTATTTTGTGTTTTTGTACATCTTTTCCTGTGATTCTCACCATTTGAGTTTGTCGTTGGCCCCAGAAGAGAAGGTCGAACTCTTGATGACCTCGCCCATTTCCTCACGACAGAAGCTGAAGTTGTTGATGGTCCACATGTAGGAAAACTTCACCACTTTGATCTGTTAGAGAGACGACGCAGCAGAAGATGGTTTCTGATGGATAAACGCCTGAATTTATTTATTCAAGAACTTTTTTACTTTCTTAAGGTAAGTTTTCAAACTTTTCATAGACAACATATTTATCAATAAGCTCCTTTTTAAACTGTTTATTTTACAAAGTTTTATCTTTACATTAAAAGTTTCATGTCAGTCTTATGCACAACCCTTCAAATAAAGTATTTCTGTCTCTTTTTATTTGGTGTAAATAACGTTTAAAAGCGATGTCACAGAATTGTGCCGTTTGAAATCGTCGGATTGGAACCGAAGTGTTTTTTATGCAGCTTACCTGCGTGTAGCACCAGCTCTCGGCCACGGGCCCGCTGGACATTTCCGCGGGGGGCGGCGGACTCGGGACCCTGGACATTGCCAGTGTGACAGAGGGAGGAGTGGGACGTGAGGGTGAAGAAGAAGGAAGAGAAGAAGAAGAGCTGGAATGTGACACTTCCTCTAGTCAGCGTCGGTCCCGACGTCCATCTGCATCGGTGAACAGCAGACGGAAGCAGGGCGCCCCCTATAGGCAGAACCAGACAGAGCAGAGAGAATATTATTATTATTATTATTATTCAGTTCAAGTTGCAGGATGAGATAAACTGCGTCTGCGTATTGTTTTAATGTCGGGGTGAATAGAAAGAATCAAGTTTAAAATGAATTTATTTATACAATATATATATTAATATTATAATTAAATAAAACTGAGAACAAGTTTTACCAAGAAAGAAAGAAAGTTGTTCTTATTTGTTCTGTGTAATGAGGAAATCTTAATTATTTCATCTTCATTATTTAAAACTGATATTATTTTAATATTAATGTTTACTAAATTTTTGCTTTTTTATTTTATCATGCCGTCTTAATCTGGGGTCATAATCTGCCATCAGAATATTTTATATTTGACTTTAATGGGATTAAAGTGGAATCTAAAATATTCAACAATAAATAATTTAGATTCAAAGTTAGTAGAACAGACAAATATATAATTAGACGTTTAAATCAAAGTTATTCAGAAAATCAGTCGATAATTTGCCCTGAAATACAACAAATTAATTAATCCAGATTTCCATCCATCACTGAACCTCAATCCAGCATAAATTATCAGCAGCAGCTTTTCTTATCCTCCACCAGGTGAGACGGAGAGAGAAGAAGACCAGCGAAGGCGATTAAAGGAAAAGTGAAATGAAAAATCAAGAGGCGGATGAAGGATGGAGCCGCATCTGTGGAACCATTCACCAGGATAAATTGGAACAAAAAGAGGTTAGATGGAGGCGGCAGAAAATCAAAGAAACGCATGAAAGAGAAATCAAATCCAGATCAGCAGACAGGAGAGGCAACTTTAAACCTGCAGATGGGAAACGACACGCAGAGCTGGCAAAAAATACTCAGGTTAAAAAGTATTGAGTAACTGACCAAGTTATCAATCATTTAATATTTAAAAACTACATAATCATATAAAGTTAAGAGGAAATTTGGGTATTTTAAGGGTTAAACTGACAATAATTCATATAAGCATAAACAAAATGACAAAATCAGGTAAAAGAAATTTTTCCAAATCAGTTTCTTTCAATAAAAAATCTCAGAAAATTTTTTATAAAAACTGCAAGTGTGTGTCTGTGTCTGGTGAATTTTTGGTTTGTTTTTCATTCAGTTTGTAGAGAAGTTTTACTCAGGTAGGAGTAGAAATACTTTAAAATAAAATGACTCAAGTAAATTGAAGTAAAAGTACATTTATTACCCAACACCTGACAATAAAAGATGTTTTAAAAAAGCTCAATAAAATAGTAAATGGAGACTCAAAAACTTTGAAATAATAGAAAACAAAGTAAAATATCCAGAAGTTATGAAACAGAATCGGTTTCATTTGCTGCACAGAGCAGTCAGAGTTTATAACCTATTAATTATGAGGTAAATATAAACAATACATCAATTAATCACACAGTAAATTAAAACAAGCCCATTAAATTTCCATTTAATCTATCACATCAACAAACACTACAAATTTACAAAGTACTACACTGGACTCTTCTCCAATTCCAACACCTGTATTTTTTATTTATTATATCACAATAAAATATTTAAATATAAAGAAGATAATTCACATTAAATCAGAATATTGATGAAATGAAGCTTTAAATTGCTAAAATTCACCCTGAAATATTTGCTTTATGCACCAAGAGATTATAATTTATCAGCACATTTTGTTGAGAGCAAATATCCACAACAGCCAGACTTCTGACCTGAAGGTGAAAAAAGTGTGAAATTTGAAAACATGTGGGACAGAAAGTTGCAGTTATGTCCTTTTCATCGACATTTCACATAAGAAAGAAGAAATCAATCTCCGCTCCAAATTAAAGACTGAAAGTATGAAGGCATTTCAGAGCGCAATTTCCAAGAGAGATGAAAAAACTGCAGCGCTTGTCAAAGTGTCAGCGAACACAACGTCTGTTTCCAAAGCGCCGGCCTGTGAGGACGGCGGCGAGCCAGAGACGAACCTTACAGCTGTAATTGGTACAGGAGCCGAGATCGATTGCAACGAGCGCGCTCGGCCTCAGTGGAAGCGATTTCATATTCTGCCCTCGGTCACGGCGCTTCTCCTTCCCTAAAAACTCAATCTCAGTGAGGTATGAACTATTGATTTTGCTGCAGCGACCGGCTTGCCTCGCTTTCCACCAACAACAGCACTCCGACTTTGTGCGGACCCGCAATTACAGCGAAGGGCAAAAAAAAAAAAAAAAAAAAAAAGAAAAAAAACATTAGGAGCCGGCCTTCACCTCCTCCTGTCTGCAGTTCCCAACAAAAACTCTGCTGTTTTCTCCTCACCTGGAGGTTAAACGCAGGAGGGACCCCAATGCATAACTAATGCATCCGCTCACCTCGTTCACACTATTCAAGCGCTGCATTTCATTTATTTTACATTAAAACCTGGCCTGCAACTAACAACTATTCCGACGATTAATCGATTAATCAAATAAAAATTCCCACATTCTGCAGATTCAATAAAAGATGCAAATAAATAAATATTTGATTCTTTTTAAACATTTTGAAATGCAATAACAGCATTTGTTTCGTGAACGCTGAATCAGACACATCAGCTCAGCCTTTTCTTGACTTCTCATAAACAGTGTGGGGCTCATCTCTTTATTTTTATATTTGTTTTTTTATTATTGTTGTTCTTATTAACCAATTAATACCTATTTAACAAAAGTACTCAATAGGAGATTTTGTACAAAATTTAAACCAGGTGCAGCTAAAACTGTCACTTGAGGAAATCTTGAAAAATATTTACCGACAAATGTGTGCTTTTTATATTTTAAATGCAAAATGTCTATATCTGTATTATGTATTTATATATTTATACTCCAGTCAATGATTAATTGCTTATTAAATTAGTTGGCTATTATTGATAATTGTATTGGGGTTAATTTTTGGATTAACCAATTGGTAAAATTACATTTTATCTTATACGCAGAATGTATAGAGTCTGCATGCTTAGTAAATGATTAGTCATTTACTACACTAGTTGCTGATCATTTCAATGATTGCTTAATCACAATTAATCAATTCAGCCCAAATTTCTGTATGAAAATTTGAGAGCAGATTAAATTTTCATTTTTCTCCACATTCATGCATTTTGTGTTGATCCATCCCATAAAATCCCAATAAAAAGCTTTAAGGTTTATGGCTGTAAAGTGACAAAATATGAAAAAGTTCAACAGGTTTGAATAAGAGAAATAGATAAGCCAGTTCTTCCGGTCAGGACTGATTGTAGCTGTCATGTTAGCTTCTGGCTAAGTGTTTAAACCTTTAAATAACTACTGCAGGAAACACTGCCGCAAAGCAAGACCCTGACACCAGGGCAAAATTTACATTTTCAGTTATAATAAATAGAAACTCTGATTTATTGTGTGTCACATTTAGGTGAGTCCATTTATTCCTTACAAGCCACTTCAGATTCAAGGCTGGGAAGGTGAAGGATGACTGAAAAGTCCAACTGAGAGCAAAATACTTTTCACTGCTGTTTGCTAAAAACACTACAATGTTTTTAACGTGGTAAACTGTTTAGCTGAGAAGATAACAACAGACTGCTGCGTTGCCAAAAAGCCCTGCAAGACGACATGAAAGTTATTAGCTTCTGTGTCCGGACAATGTTTATATCAACTGAGAAAGTGACAAATTTATATTAAATTTCACTTGGTTTTAGAGGTATATTAATACTATGTAACTGAAACTGGTGATATGCATTGACAAATTCAGTTAAATTAAAAAAATGACATTAAATAAGCTTAAACGTGTAAATTTGACTTAATATTTTCAGAAGAAACTGAATGAAAGGCTCAAACACAATGTAATTTCCTAAAAGCAGGTTGAAAACAAGCAAAACATCAGTTAAATAAAACTCTTACAAACTTTAAGTTTATGAAGGAATGATGCACATCTTTTCTTCAGAAATGTTGATTCACTTCTTTGTTTTCTCGCCAAACGTTACCAACAATAAAAACAAGTCTTAAGAGTTTGTGTGGATATTTTCCATTCAGTTTACTTTTGTCAATGCAGGCAAATCTTATAGAGAAACGAGGTGAGACGCATCAAATAAAAGCAACAAAATGTCAACAACAGGAATGATTATTGTGATTAATTCAACAACCATTCCTATAACTTAACAAATGTTAAGTTATTCTAGGTGAATAACTTAACATGGCTTCCAAAACAAAGTTTTGTTTGTTGTAATGCTGTTTTTATGTTTTATATTGAAATGATTATTTGAAAAAGTGCTTTTTCTGTGTATTTTTCTTTATTTTGTAATTACACTAATTGCTAGTTTTTTGTTTTCATTCATTTTAGTCTTAAAAATACCTTAATTTGCATATAACTTCATATTTTTGACAGATGACATTTTTTAAAATAAGTCGGATGTCCTCGAGTAGTTTTTGTACGGAATATTTTTTACTCGAGTAATTTCTTGGCTGCTACTTTTTACTTTAGAGGAACAATATGTTGAAGTGCTACTCTTGTTTGTCTGGTTTGGTGTGTATCAGTAACTTAACTTTATTATGCCATCCTTGAAACAACAATAAAACCAGACAGCTGGTGAGCCTGTCAGTGTCTGAGCTGCATTGTTAAACATTACTCAGGAGGTGAAACAATACAAGCCCCAACATAAACCACTAACAAGTATGCTGTAATGAATTGAGTAAAAGGTCGTAAATGATAAGTATAAAAGGGACACGACACAAAATGTCATATTCTATATTTTAAATGTGAACCTCAAATTTACTTTCATTTCAAAATGACCAATTTTGCAGAAAGTCAAAAACTCTTTAGATGCTGTGTGTAAACTGAAACACTTTAGAGTTAGTAATTGTAGGCGGAGCAGGTAGTTAACCTGCTAATAACACACACAGCCTACACCTGACTTCATTTCAATTTAAAACACTCAGGAAGACGAAAAGGACCGTTTAACATGACAAATGACAGCGTCCGACCCTGCTAAAACTACAGAAAGCCCATCAATAATCCACGGTAATCTAACGGTAACATGGCAGCTAATTCCACCGAACTGGTCTCGGTTAGCTTCACTCCTGTAGCAGCTAACCCGAGACAAACAAATAACACCAGGATTTTTACGCCAATTGATAAATAAAAGCGACACAACCGTTCCCATCGTGGGGTTACAAGTTATTAATACTAATATTATTCTTTTTGGGTTCATTTGCGGACAAACTCACCTTTATGTCGGGTCCAATTAAAACGTTTGCCGACCGGGATTTTCTGTTGTTGTTAGCTAGTGACAGCTCTCCATAATCACGTCACATGAACAGCGCCCCTGGTGTCAAGGCGTGGAATTACAGCCCAGTTACAATATAAGCTTTTCTCGTATTAGAAAAGCTTATAAATTATGGCAAGCCATTTTAACATAAATTCGGTTTTACCGCCCTTACGTTCCAGATATCTCAAATTGTTTTATGACTAGACGT
>NW_015115253.1:0-7913 GCF_001443285.1 Poecilia latipinna | reverse complement strand
TAAATTGGTTAATGACTGGTTAATAACCAATTTATGTAACCAATATAAGTTGGTTATATTTCCATCCTAATGTATTGAAAAAAACTGAAATTTAATACTATGCATGCCTTTGAGTCAACAGCTAGAGTTTAAAAAGTTAGTTGCAATCAGTGAGCATCCATGGACATATTGCACATTATTTAGCAGACAGCATTTCCAATTGGACTTCAACATGCAATAAAACAAATGGACAAGTATACAGTAGTTTTGGGATTTGGTTTCAGTTCCTTTAATTGAAGAGAAGAAAGCTGTTGAGCTGGACTAGTTCAGGTGATTTGCGCCATCTAGTGGATAGTGAAGAAATCTGACAACTTTCAACCTAAAATCCCCCCAAATAAAAACCAAAAAAATAAAAAATAAAACCAGTTTTTAGTTCAGCTACAGCTGCAAGTTGCTTCATAATACCTAGCAGGTTAAATAATTTAAAGTCTAAAATGATTTCTGTCATGCAGGTAAATCTTTATTAATGGTTGAAACTATTCCCATTTTTGTTTTCAATCAGAAGAGAGAATAAAATGAAAAAAATATTCATACAATCCCACTTAAAGCACAACCCTCTCAACATTTACATATACAGAAGAGAAAAAAACAATACAATGATGGAAAGAATATTTTTTTCAGGAATATTTACATATGTACAAAAACCTTTGTGCTATGATTAACAGCTCCATATAGAAATCACATTTATTAACAAAGAGTTAAATAGAAAAAAAGGTGCTTTAAAAGTATTCACTTCCGTATTTTAGGGATCACAACGTTTCCACTGGTTGCGATGGGGATTAGGATCTTTCGCTGGTCCATGCGCAGATACTTTTCAATGAGAACCTCCACTGGCACCTTGTCATTTATGTATCCCTGCCTGCAGAATGCAAGAAAAAAACAACAAACATGAGTTAAAAACTGACAGAGTAATGCATGCAAACTGTGAATGTTTATAAAGAATCAATTCATAAATGTTGCGTTCCCTTTTCTTAAGCACAAACGTAAAACTCAACCATGTAGGACTGAGCTATTCAGTCTGGAAAATTTTATTTTCCAACCAAGAAATGGACAGTCAGAAGAAATCATCAAGAAAAAAAGATTAAATAAAAATTGATGGGATTAATATAAAAATATTGCATATTTTATTATCAAAAGAGGGGATTGTGGTGGAAAATTTTATCTAGTAAAAGAAGGGTTTAGAAACACTGGTTTAATGCAACACTCTACTTTTAAATGTAAAGTTTTTATTCACTATAAATGGAAAATCATCATGACAGAAAAAGGTTTTCACACATCCATCTGTGTATAACTAATCTAGATAATGTTTTCATTGAATGATAAAATAAATGGGCTTATCAATAATATTCTAATTTATTGAATGTGTCAGGATACCTTTAAAGATGGTGGTTATATTTTATATCAAATCAGATCAAAAAACAATCTAAAAGTTATAAAAACTGGATGATTCTCCCCGATTCTTAGGGGAAAAACAGAAAAACATGTTTTGTGAACACAGCAAGCAGCATATAATCCGCTAAGGTTTGGTGAAAATCAGATACATTTTGATAAATAAATTGACAGAATAAAGCACATCCTTCATTTTTAAAACTGTTGCCTCCATCAGGAAGTTGTTTCATGTGTTACATTTAGCCGCGTAGTGAACCAGTAGAACCGGTAACCAGTATCGGCCTGCAGTAGCTGATCGGCGCGTCTCCAACTATAATCTCTGGAATCAACATGAGGAAATCTGACCGAATATGAAAAATCTGATTTTTTTGTTATGTCTAAAAATATAAGAAAACCCGTAAATTAACGTTAAAAACTGAACATAATCTGCACTGGAACAGTACACTAAATCCTGTTACCATAGCGACTAATCAGGCTTTGAATAAACCAAGGGGTTAATCTCACGTTCCTTCATAATTAGAAAAATGAATGACGACTAAACCAGGAGCATCAAATTCATTTTCATTTTGGGCCAAATAAAAAATCTGAATGTTCTTAAAGGGCCAGAATGTGTTGATAAAACCC
Source organism: Poecilia latipinna (assembly GCF_001443285.1). Classification (NCBI taxonomy): domain Eukaryota; kingdom Metazoa; phylum Chordata; class Actinopteri; order Cyprinodontiformes; family Poeciliidae; genus Poecilia; species Poecilia latipinna. Next base: position 5,861 of record NW_015115253.1, on the reverse strand, counting down.
ATTAAGCTGTTGAAATGTCAGAAAACAGCTGCTTGTTTCAGCATTCGGTGTTTCTTAAAATAATATTAAAACATCTTTTCACCAGGATTTTGTGATTATTTTTGTGTTCTTTTGCGATCAAAATCAAGGATCTCATGGTACTAATTTAGAAATAGTTGTAAGGAATTTTTACGATACTTGTGCTAATGTATGACGTTAAATGTGACTTCTTTCTTTAATTAATCACCATATCGATCACGGACTATTACAAAGGGAGGCAGCAGTCACTTAAATCCAATGTTTTTGGCCAATTTTGAGAAAAATTACAGTAAAATCTGAAAAAATGTGGGGAATCTGTTGATTTGGTGTGAATTTTGCAGATCTGTGAAAAACTGGAGGAACCTATTAGTCTAATTTGGAGTCTAGGGCCACATAAAAAGCTACGGCGGGCCAGATTGGGCCCCCGGGCCTTGAGTTTGACACGTGCGGTAAAATCAAACGTACCGTCTCAACAGAAGCTTAACATCTTCCACTTTGATAGTTTTTCTGTTTGCGTGAGCCGCATACGTCTCCAGGTCCTCAGCAACACGGTCGAAGAACTTATCCATTCTGCCACAAAGTCAATAAGCATCGATTACAAAAGTAAAAACTGTTTGTGGTTATTTCTGCAGAATCAAAGTCCAACAAACAACGGGAGTTAAAAAAATGCTTTTCAGAATTAAGTTGCTGATTTTTTTTTTTTTTTGGAAAAACAAAACAAGTATAATTTTTGTTACATCTCATTTAGGACGGGGAAGACATCTGCAGAGACTTTTGTTTTGGCGAAGTGCTTGAAGACACTCATCAGGTAGGTCTTTGGTAGGACCGTTTTCCTCCTGGACAGCCCAGTTCGCCGCCGTCTCGCCTGCTTTGGTTTAGCTGCAGGTAAAGCTTTGCTTGCACTACTGCAAGGATAAAAAACAAGCAGTAAGTAGGAGAAACGTTAGATTTCACCGGGGAAAGCTTGTTCAACGCTGCAGAAAGAAATGCAACTTGCCTTGCTGGGAGATTTTTAGAAACTGAAGGCAATGCTGGAGGACTGGAGGTAAAAAACTTTATTTTCTCTCTGACAAAAGCTGGCGTCTTGCCTAGGAAATCTGGATTTTAAAGAATCCAAATTATGATCACTTTTTAAGTATGAAGAATCACACAAACTAAAAGGTAAGAGCCTTCACCTTCATTATCATCCTCCTCCTCATCCGACTCTTCCTCATGTTCTCCGGCTTCCTCTGCAGCAGCTTCAACATCCTCCTGCTGCCTGCTGACCTCTGCATCATGGCTGACATGGAGGAGGTGGAACGAGGCGTTTTTTCTGTCCGCAGGATCGTTTTCATCCCAGAAATCTTCGTCCAGATGTTGGAGCGAAGGTTTAGTCCAGTCTGGTTTTCCAGTCTGATTCTGAATTCTTTCCAAACTGGTGTTCAAACCCAGAGCACTGTAGCTTTTGGACTTCATGAATGAGTGAGCTGTAAAAATAAAACAGCAGGAATTTGTTTTTTAAAAAGAAAAACACATTTGATTCTCCTTTCTTCATCTTTTTTCATCCAGATCCATATGCACCTGTTCTAAAAAATGTTTTCATAAAGTTACGTAGCAATACGACTAATTCTCAATTAATGGTTTATTAGATTAAAATTAGTTCCAATCTTTTGAATAATAACGTCCGCTTTGACCTTCTTTTAGTGTTGTAGTTTGACCGCCATCCGGCAGAGGGCGCCGCTGGTACAGAATCAAAGATGGCGCCCATAAGGGAACGGTAAACAGTAACGGTCCAGACAGAGTCCGGTACGGGATGCAAAATATACTTTCTACGGGTCGGCTTTGGAATAAAAACACTCAACAAAATCCTTTAGTTTTCACCTTAATAGCGCTCATTTAGCCGAGCTGCGTCAATTACTTATTCAAAAATGACCGACGTGCTACGAAGGGAAAAGGAGGATCCAACAGTAAAATGTAGCCTAATGGTCATCTAAGGTTAAAACTTTTCCCCATTAATTGCATCAACATTCCTTCTACAGCAGCCACAGGCCACTGTGGTGACCATATCTCTGTTAATGGGGGATTTAATGTTTAATTTTTCTATTTAGCAGCCTAAGAGGTTCCTGTTTAGTTATTTTATAAATATGTTTAAGTTTAATAACGTGAAAACAACAAAATGTTCAGTTTATTCAGTCAGTATTTAATACAGCTGACACAAAATAATGTTAAATTAAGTATACTAAGAAAGATTTAGGAAAGACAGTCATACCTGTTGATACCAGAGGTTTTTAAGAAAATGGCCGCCTATCGATAAATCATTATTCGATCGATAATATCAATCAACTTTAGATAAACTCAAATTGATAACTTGGGTAAGAATTTGAGTTTGGGTTGTAAAGGTTACAGATGAGTAGCTGTACCTTCTGTCGCCGTGACGACGGGCAGAACAAGGCCGCCCTCTGAGCGAAAAGCCCTGCGACTGATGTGTCGCTCTTCCTCCTGATTCCTCTCTTCATCGTTATCGTCTTCGTCAGTCTGACGATCGGCTCCGTCCGACTTTTCCTCGTCGTCACGTTGGAGTTGATAAACTTCTTCTGATCCACCTTCATCCTCGGGATGAGATCCAGCCGCAGCCTCCTCTTCCTCAGATGGAGAAGCTGCTGCAGCGTTTTCAGGAGGACCGTCCTCTTCCTCAGTCTGAGATTGCTCCACATCTTTATCCTCGGCTTGAGAGGTCGCTGCAGCCTCCTCTTCCTCAGACTGAGAATCGGCTGCAGTCTCTTCCTGAGTTGGGGATTGCTCCTCACCTTCATCCTCCTCAGCTGCAGCCTCCTCTTCCTCAGAAAGTCCTTCGACGTCTTCAGACTGAAAATCGGCTGCAGTCTCTTCCTGAGTTGGGGATTGCTCCACACCTTCCTCCTCAGCTTGAGAACCCACTGCGGCCTCCTCTTCCTCAGAGCCTCCTTCGACGTCTTCAGACTGAGAGTCGGCTGCAGCCTCAACTCCATCATCCAGATCAAAAGTCTGGAATCCAACTGCATTGTCCTTTTCCTCAGGTTTTGATGAAACATCTTGTGTTTTATCAACATTTTCTTTGCCTTCATCTTCCTCCATGTTGGTCACAACTTCTTCTTCTTCAGCCGATTTCTGCCTTTCCTCCTCCCTGCGCTCCTCCTCCTCCTGTATGTCTCTCTGGAGCTGAGTCGCCATGATGGTGGGTTTGATGGAGAAGTTGGAGGTCATGGCGTCATGCTGGTCGTACAGAGCCGTCTGGCAGTTCACGATGTCAACCGTGACGTCAGGCTCGCTCAGTTTGCTCAGACCCAACGTGATTCCCGCCAGGTTTGTGTCTTCGCCGCCGACCTCTCGCCCCTGCAGTGCCTCACGGCTCACATCTGGAACACAAAAAGAGTCGAAATAAAAAGGAAAGTTATTGTATTAAGTCTAGAGATGCAAAAAAAAAAACAAAAAAAAGCTACGGCGGACCAGATTTGGTCCCCGGGCCTCAAGTTTGACAGTTTTGCTGGAAAGAATCAGAAAAATGAAATGAACAGAAGCTTTAGGTTGCAGTGAAAAGACAGAATCACCTCCCATCTGCTGCTTGCTGAGGGCAGCACTGAACTCTTCCTCTGTGATCTTTCTGCGGTTTGAAACTCGTCTCTGAAGGCCTCTCTTCTCAGTGTGAACGTCAACAAACGGGGTTTTCAGACTCAGGGAGGAGGAGCTGAGAGGCAGAAGGAACATGCAGATCATTTTATACTAAATAAATACAGGTATTTCACTTGGAAGTTGTTGTTTTTTTTTTAACTTTACCTCGACAGGGAAAGAGATGAATGATCACCTATTGAATTTTCTGGTTCTTCTTCAGCATCTATAAGAATAAAAATCCCCAAAACATAAATATAACGACTCTGTTAACTCTAGAGTCTGTATCAGCACTGGGTCAAAAGTAAAAATGTTTACAATCTTTCACAGAAAAATGAATAAGTAAAGTTTAACTTTACTGTTTTCACCTTTAAGTCGTTTTTCAAAAGCGGTGACGTTGAGGCTCTGACGCGGTCTCTTCCTGCTCAGGCCCTTAGCGGCGCTCACAGTGTTCCCCATTGTCACATCCGGCAGATCCAGATCCGACAGGTCAAAACTGGACACAAAAATAAACACATAAATGTACAAACAGTGAACATAAAGGTGCTGAGAAACAGAAAAATGTTAGATTTTACACCAAACAGTCATCTTGAAAACACCTAGAGTGACTTCTAGTAGCTGTATTGTCTTTTGAAGGAGGCTGCAGCTCTGCAGGGGCAACTTTGTCATGAACCACTGGGGACTTCGCAGGCTCTGAAAAGCAGAACCAAACGACATGGATGTAAAGAGGAAAACAAAAACAACAGCCTCACTGAGAACCAGAGAGGCGGATAAATCCACTCACCTGTCTGCAGGATCTTCCTGAGTAAATGCCTGGGAGTTTCTCCATCGTCAAACATCATGGAGGAGGAGGGAGCTTGCTGTCTGAGCACAGCGGAGGCAGTTCTTCGCTTGAGAGGCAGGGATTTCCTGGTTATATTCTGAAAACAAAAACACAGTTAGATTTAGAGGGTTAAACTGACGGCACCTTACACAGCCGAGTCGTTTCTGTTCTTCTCACCTCCTGGATTTTGTTCCTCAGGCTGCGTCGCAGGATGTTTTGTGGCGTTTGGGGCTCAGCATCTCTCTTGCTGCGCCTACTGCTGCGCCGCGGCTCGCTGCTACCTGCTGCGTGGGGCTCACTGACATGCAGACAGAGAAGAAGAAAATTATCCGTTTTCAATCAAAATTCCTATTTTTGCACCTTTCAATTCTTAAATTTAAATGACTTCTGAGATGTTTGCACACTCATAAATAAATACACTGGATTGGAGTCAATGTCACTTTACTAGTCAAGATATAAGAAATGCTTTTCATACAGCAATACATGGATACAATCTGTCTATGGATGTTGTCTGCTCTCCACAACATGCATACAGAGTCTTTTTCTTGGTGCGTTCACTGACAGTCTGTAACATAAATGTATAGGCACTGCCTACAACTTCCCATTTATTAACACAACTAACGCATCTATTTCTATTATATCTTTATAAGACTGGATATGGTTACAAAACAAACAAAACTCTTAGCAAATTGCAGCAAAGAGTAACATCTTAAAGTCAAAGTGTCTTTTTACACAACATGTCTGTCACAATAAGCAATAAATAAATTAACTACATAATAAATTAAAAATAAACTCAAGAATTCTATTTGTAAAATGAATATTTTTTCTCTTTTTTTCTACCAAAAACTGGAAGACAAAAGTCTTCAGTCTGCTGCTTTGGTCTCAACCAGCCGTTTTTTGTTGTTTTTGTTTGTTTGTTTGTTTTTTGGGGGAGGGGGGTTTAAAGGACAATTTGTTTACAGAGACTTTATAATTCATTTTATTTGCTGTTTCTGTTGTTTTGTTTATTTTTGGATACTTCAAATTTATTACAATTTAAAGCTTATTGATGTTTTGAGAATGTGTTCTTGCGTTATTATGCACTTTCCTTAATAATACTAGAAAATGGTCTCAAAACAAAGTTATCGTTTATCGCAAAAACTTCTGGGACAATTTCTTGTGCAGTAAATGTACATTGTTGTCAGACTTTTTTCAACAAATGAGAAAACACTGTGATAAAGTCTATACTGACTCTTAAATTTAAAGACTCGGTAAAATACCAAAAGGGTTTATTACAAGCTTATGGCGTTTGTTAGAGAAGTGAAAATAGGTCGTATTTATCAAAGATAATTGTCCAAATATACACAGGAACATACATAAATCTATGTTTTTACTACTTAATCTATACAGAAAATCT
>NW_015115252.1:78252-79120 GCF_001443285.1 Poecilia latipinna | reverse complement strand
TGGTTTGCTGCCATGATTCTAACACACACCTGCGCAGCAGCAGCAGGTCTCCTTCGCTCCCGCACAGGTGTAAACCCAGAGCTAGTATTTCAGCGTTAATGTGGCGTTTGAAGGCGACTCGGAAAAACAGGTTACGACTTGTTAACAACGGATTAAACTGTTTTAACAGCTGTTAAGGGTGACAGAGGACACGGATATAGGAAGTGTGGAAGCTCCTATTGTATAAAATTAATATAGGAATAACAGACTGTTGGCCATTCCAAAGTAAAAACAATAAACAGCTTGTTTATTGTTAGATCCCCCCTCCTCCCCAGTCCAGGTGGTGGTGGTGGGGGGGAGATCAATGTCCCCCAATGTCCGCCCATGCCGCCGGCCCGCTACTGACACCGTGAAAGCTCAAACAAGGTGTTTCAGCAAAGTTATCCCACTTTTTCCAACTGCATGCGCCCTAATCAGACACACATAGTGCGTGTTTTCTCCCAGTCTATGGGAGAAGGTACCTGATGGGGAAACGTGAATCCATGTGCCTTCAATTTCTTCAGTTTCAAAAGAACTTAGCACCAACTAGGCACAGCGAGAGCATTACACGTTTTTGATGTGTACCGTTACTGTGTGAACAAAGATTGTAATTAGAACGTTTTCATGTAGATGATCCAACAAAAACAGAACAAAAATTCCGTTTCTGTTGGATCTTTGTCGTGTAAACGCCCCCTTAGAGTTGATCACCTGTTCAGTTATTTTACCTTTGCTTACCTTTGCTGTGGCATCACAGCCGCTGTAATTTCTGAACATTCAATAAACGACAAACTTAGGCTAATTACCTCGTTCTTTGTGACTATACGTCATTTACAACAAACATCAAACACGG
>NW_015115252.1:56729-73501 GCF_001443285.1 Poecilia latipinna | reverse complement strand
CGTGCTCCTTTTTCCTGATGTTGTGGTCACTTGGTATTGCTACATCCACTACAACGGCTTTCCTCTGTATATATATATTACCGGTCCCCAGCTTTCTTCTTCCATTTGCTCAAATTCGGAGTCGTGTTCTTTGGGCATTTCTGATTCAAATCGTGTTTTAATTAATTTCTTTGCTTTAGGGAGGCTTTTTGTTTCTTCGACAAGGGAGCTCGATCTTATGCTGCTATCTTGCTCCGCGTCCACCAGAAGTCTCGGCTGTCTTGGTTTTAGGGGATTTTCTCCCAGCCTTCTGTCTGGGCTCCGGATCAGTCAGGTTGAATGGGCAGAATAAGCAGGTTATCTTTTCAGGTGCACAGATAGATTTAAGTCTCATTTTCCTGTGTGACTGTGATCTATATTTGGCTGATTTCATCTTAACATATGTTAGGAGTCCAGCCCAGAAATGTCTGCTTTGGACTAATCAGTGCAGATAATAACTGTATTTGTTCTAGCTTGACAATCTGTAAGGTGTCACCTGGTAATATTTAATCAAACTGACCTTTACCTTTCAACACAGAGTGTTTTCCCTCTTGCCTCTCTACCGTAAACCCCTGATTGGTGGATTGGTGAAGAGTGTTAGTGAAGTTTGACTGTATGGGTGGTTCTCCTTTCTCTCTGCCCTAATGACTATGGCGTGTTCGTGGTCACCTCTGACCAAGGCCCATCTCCCATTTCCAGTAAAGGAGACCACAGTGTTCAGTACTGCTGGACCTGGTTCTTATTCTTCCACAGATTTCTGCTTTGACATAAACCAGTTAATGACATTCCTACATGACATTCCTCTGACTCCACTGTTTGGTTTCTCCTCTGATGTAAAGTGTTGACTGTGGGACCTTATCAGGACAAACGTCCCATTCAAAATTATATCCAATCAAGTGAACATGATAAAGGTGGACTACAATCTAGTTTCAGAAATATTATAAGTATGGATGTAAGATGTACCTGACCTCACTTCTTCATTCAAAAGGGTGTGAATACTTTTGTATTTATGATATTAAATGCTTAAATTTTTTATGAATTTACAAAGTGCCTGAAAATATGTTTTCACTTTGTCATTACAGTGTGCTATACTGACTATTCTGAAATCACATGAAAAACAAGTCTTTATGTTAACGAAATATAGGAAAAATTTATACTTTTGGGTCTTGACTGATAAGCATAAAAAAATTAAGGCAACCAGTTCCATAATTTATTTAAATAGATACAGTAGAATATTTTTTGTCATTGTTGTTAAAACCAAGATATTTGTCATTAGGGGTAAATTTTAGACACATGAAGTTGGATGGTGTTGATTATTTTCACTTTCTTAAATCCTGACTCTTGTCTCACAACGCTCTGCTAAGTTTGGAGTATGAAATCAAGTCCTTTGAAATATGAGCAATGTTTGGTAGATAAATTCCACAGAGATCCATCAACCGGCCAACTGACTTTTCAGCCACCGCTGCCTGGGATCCAAGTCGACAACAGCTCTATTATGTCTGGTCCTTACTGCACCATTGCCAACTATCCACAAGATCATACCACACACCTACGCACACTACCCCACAGCCCTCCATGTCAAACTGACCTCCACACACACCAACACTGTGCAGAACAAAAAGACACAACTCTGCAAGATGTAAGTCAGGGACAATTTGAATATGGTAATGTTCTCGCAAGGAGGCAGCACTTGTTCTGTCTCAGTTCAGATGAAGAACATCTTCACTCAACACTGCCATCTTTCTGTGTGTGGGACAATTTTTTGTTTAAGCTTTAAAAACAGCGTTCGCTGATGAAAGTTCCTGACTAGCCTTCCTCTTGTCTTCCTCTCTCCCTGTTCAGGGCTGGTGCTGGCCTGCATCAGACCTCAGCAGACTGTTATATTTCTGGTTTACAGCACTGCCTCATTGGCTGAGAGGAAGGAGAATCCAGGTAAAAGTTGTACTTGCACACAGGTGAGGGAACTTGAGTCTTACAAAGTTTTTTGCTTTGTTTCTGTAAATAGACCTTGACAAAAAATAATGTAACTTGAGTAATTACGTTTTACAAGAAAAATCTTTTTCAGTTTTTTTTTACACACATAAATTCTTATGCATGGATGTACAAAGATAAAATTTCATACATTTCAGATTAGCAGGTGGCAAAGTGTATTTGCAACTACATATTCATAAGCACATTACATATTCAGATATTCAAGGATAAATCAGAAATTCTCAGACATTTTATTTTATTTTATAAGGCTATAAAACTCAAGTCACAGGGAGCTGCGGTGGCGCAGGGGTAAAGCACAACCCAGGTAACCAGCCTCGGTCCTCGATGCGCCGTCACAGGTTCTGATGATTACTGCATGTCTTCCCCCTCTGTCATGACCCACTCTCCTGTCTGACCTCACTCAAATAAAGGCCACTGGAGTCAATAAAAACCTCAAGTCACAACTACATGGTCTGATTTACAAGGACAAATATATGACTGCAATTTGTGTCCATAGTAGAGAGCACTACATGGTTCAAGTGGGTTATGAACAGCAAAGCAGCCACCAAGCATCACTGTAATATTGAACTAATGTTCTTTTTCTGAAATGTTACAGGTTTTGCAGCAGATGTAAATCTGACCAAAACGTTCCGCTGTTAAAGAAATTAAATAGCTCAGCTTTTGTTACTCGCAATATCAATAAATTTCTATAACTTTACATCAAGTAATGCTGAGGAAGCAGTGTAGTAAAAGAAATGTTACCACCTGAAGGTTGGAGTTTGCCATCACTTAAACTTTATGTTTTTAACCATTTTTGCTTCAAATAGCACTAAACTCAGAATGATGCGGTATCGCAGAGATCTGTTGATTTTGCGTGAATTTTTGCAATCATGGAATCACAAAAAACTGGTGAGACTGAAAGTTTCACAGCCACCGCAATGAAATCCTCTGTGCGCTCCACTGGATGAGGTCAAGAAAGATTCTTTATCTAATAACTACACACAGCATATTTCTCTCTTCACTCTTCTCTGATGCTTACTTTGAACTTTGATCTGCACCACGCAGATGCCTAAATGAACTCAGATATGTGATTGACTGATTTGTTATTTTGGTTAACAAGGAATTAAAAGGCGCAGCTAAAAGCGACCAATAAGCTTATGTTTTGTGACTAGTAGAGTTAAAAAAGTTTGACAAATGCAACTTCTTTACATTTTTCATGCATGTTTCCTGAAGCTAAAACATTCTGCTGCTTACTTGCTATGATAGTTTAATGTCATATCTATATTGTTCTCTGAATATGAACAGCCATATTTATGATTCCACAGAGTTTTTTGTACCATAAATGTCATGAAAGAAGTGTTGTATGTGACAGGTGTCTGGGATCATTTCTCTCCAGCTTGCATGCTAGAGGTCAACAGTCTTTACCAGAGCAATCTCCTTTATCATGGGACTCAGTTCACTGCATAGTAGGAACCATTCAGGTCTGGTTGGGTCATTATGATGAAACGTGTCACTGCACAGTACCAAAGGCCTGCTGTAAAATGCTAATTAACTGTGTTGATTAAAGTCTAATTTTTTCCAGCTTTCATGAAGCTGACAGGATCCAGAGATTTTGGTTGTGGTTTAAACAAAGTTTCATTGTTTAACATCCAAGGGTCCAGATTGAGCCAGTGTCCTTAGTGTAGCCTGAGAAATGTTATAAATGATGTTTGTTGTAAAATTGGCATTAAATGAACATAATAAATAGAAATACTTAATAAATTTTGCATTATTATATTAGAACTGATTTCACTGAACAAGTTAGAAGCAAGTGCAACAAGTGCCAGTAAGCAAGTGCAGTTATGCAGGTGACGAGCAAAGTAGACATTAAATGTTTGAAAAGCACCGATAAACAGGGTTACAGAAATCAAGTGTTTTAGTCTTTTGAGTATTTTGTATGGACCAATCAATCAGCAAGTGGTCAAAACTGGGACATTTTTCCTTAATGTGTTTTGATCGCTGATACAATAAAAAAACAGACAAATCTGGAGCATTAAAAGATCAGAAAAAAAAGCCACTTTCTATTCTGTAACAACATTTTAAAGAAGCCTAGCTGACTGCAATCAGTTTTCACCACTTTTCCTCCTCTAGAGCCAAAAAATGGGAGTAAAATAAATTGTGCTTTTACTTCTGCATCAGAACCATGACTACTGCTACATCTTAAAACTGGAACTCGCCCTTAACTCATCCTGGAAGTGGATTCACTCTCCACTTTGAGGAGTTGCAGTAAAATAAGTTGCAGTAAAATAATTATCTTTCACATTAATATTATTGTCAGGGCCAGCTCTTTGACTAGGCCACTAACTGTTAAAGGGGGTGCTGCTGTGGCAACTCAAAAGGAACAAAGTAAAAATGAAAGACATCATGAAATCAATAATAGAACCCTGACTGCAGCCCTTTCCTCATACTCTGTATTGAAAATAAGTTTTTACTTCTTCCTACCCATTTTGAGCATATGTTAACTGAAACAGATATCTGTATTTTTTTTTCTTTTCTTCTTTTCTATTCACTTTTCTTATTGTGTACTATATTACTTTTTATATTTGTATCATGTTCGAAATAAATTTCAAATTTCAAATTCTAGTAAAATAAAAAATCTCTGGTTGTTCCTCATTCTGACGGACCTCTCACTGCCACCTATCAAACGCTCCGGAAAGGAAAACTGAAGTCACCTACCAGTGTGCCACAACCAGCTGATCCAATGTAAGTTGGTAGAGGAATGTTGAAGCTGAAGTTACCCTGTGACCTGAACTGTTTGTGTTTTTCACCTTAAAAAGCTATGAGCTCACGCTAGAAAAGCTTTAAGTGACTTCACCATTTTAGAAAACCAACAGAATCTATTAGTGAACACTGCTACAGCCTAATATTATTATGAAAAAAGTTATGAAATAAAATATATTTGATGGTACATATAATTTCCACAGAGATGCCTCAGTCATGAATATGTATCCATCACCTCCCCATCAGGCTCTGATCAGTGCAGCTCCTCACAGGTTCTAACAGTGGATTCAGAATGTAGAGAAACAAAGCAAACCTGTAAGGTCAGTATTAGTTCTCTAAACACATCTCATTTACTTACACAGAACATAAAACATTACAACTTAACAACAGCATACGCACAATACAGAAATTCAACTTTTTTCATGAAGGATTCTGGGAGCTGCAACAAATAGTTCTTTTTAGAATACAGTATATGGAGGAAGTGATGTTTTTTAACAGCATTCACAGCATCCTGTGCATTAAATATTACACTGAAGCTGTTTAGTGACATTTCAAACACAACAATGTGTCAGTATTAAAAGTATTTTCTGCAGACTGATTAATTTACTTTTAAGCACCAGTCCATGCAGCTGGCTGTGAGGGAGAAGCACACGTCACACAGCCCTCACTTGGTTCTGGATGAAGCAGTTCCTGGAGAGTATTTTTAAAAGTACTGTGTGGTTTTAAGTCTAGCCCTGGAGCAAAACGTATGGGGCCCTTTCTGCATAGAGTCTGCATGTTCTCTCTGATCTCTGTGGCTTTTCCCCTGCTCTCAGGTTTAAATCTGTTGAGCATGGGGTCGTCTGTCCTGTGTGGCCCTATGATAGAGTGGTAACATGTGCAGGATGCACCCACCCAGGATATTGCTGTCATAAAACAAATCATTTTACCATTTGACCATAAAAAATACTGGATGATAAAACTCCCCAGTTATCCTTTTTATTTAACAATTTGCCATTTAATTTTACAGTTTAAAAAATATTTCCTGTCTGATAATCTCGTCTTTTCCTCAAACCACTCATTAAAGCGGGGCCATATGTACAGTTATGGTGTAGCTCACGTGATCAATATCCCCCCACATAATACGGTACAAACAAAGATATTAATTATGGTCTGTTTTAACTATATTTTGAGAAAATTTGTAGCTGGACACATAATGACCAGACTCCACTCATCTTTATTTTTATTTGCAGAAGAAGCAGCTCATTAGTTATTGTTGGAACTGTGTGTACTTTGTTATGGTCAAGTAAATGTCCACTGATGGTTCTTTATGTTTGAAAAATCACTGAGGAGGCCCTAAAGGCTCGTTTCCATTTTCTCACTAGTTTAAAGCTTTTTATTCAATCTGTTTGGTTGAAGATGTAAAGTTTTTTCTAATCATGATATTTTACAACTTCACAGTGGTACTTGAGGGATAAAATAGAAATGTTTCTTATGAAATAAACATTGTGCTGGGCTTTGTGTACATGCCTAAGTTCTAACTTATTTAACATTCCTTAAAGTTAAAGTTCTTAAAGTTAAAATATTTGCTGCCTGTTTTGTTTGACTGGTTTTAACCTTCTCTAAAATGATGGCAGATAATTTGATATTAATATTGCATTTTTTGAGTTCTGTCAAGTAATCCACTAAGGACTGATTAGGAAGGACTACAGTACATGAAACTGAACTGATTTTAATAGATCAAATAATTGGTGGTAATAACTTTGAGGTTTATGAATCTATAATATGAATTAATTAATGTTTTCAAAATAAAACACTCTCTGGGACAACAGCTGAGATTTGTTCTTCATGTTCTGTGCTGCTCATCTTTCTAAGGACCGGTTCCCTCCCACACAAACAGCCTGACCCCCCAGATAACACAGGACAGGTCAAGGCAGATAACAGGAGTTAAATCATCAAGCCATGCTTGAAGACCTACCTCCACCTGTGGTGCCCCCTGCAGGCAGTCAAACATTCTGCAGAGCACCTGGAGAAAAGGGACGTCCACAGAACACACAATACATCTGTGAGCTCAGGACACGTGAAAAAGTAAATAAATAAATAAGTTTAGGAAATAAAATGTTTTAATGTTTTATAATATTTGCTTGCCTTTATCGGTTTGTGAAGAAAGCCAGGAAAAATTCCAAGATTAATCAAAGACCATTTTAAACTTAAAATGGCTGTACTCTACCCAACTCACTCAACAATAATGATGTTATGTTTGTTGATTTATATTTTACATTAAGAGTAATACAGAATTGTGTCCAAAATAGGTCAGTTGTAGAAACTGAATATTGATTTTCTTTTGTAAATTGTGAATCCACCACTAATGGATCAAACAAGAATACCAGGACCAGCAGCTAAATGTGTGCTGTACTATCTGAGCATTAATTAAATTCCTTTTCTTCAGAACCTGATTTCATAAATAATATTTAGGGTAAAAGATTAACTGAAACAGAAATCTGTTCAATGTATCCATTTATCCATCCATCCATCCATCCATTTTCTGTGCACCCTTGTCCCTTAGAGGGGTCAGGTGGGTTGCTGGCACCTATCTCCAGCTAACATTACGGGCGAGAGGCGGGGTACACCCTGGACAGGTCGCCAGTCTGTCGCAGGGCATATTCAATGTATCATTGTTTGATATTTCAGACCGACAATAAAACTGGAAAAAAATGTAATGAAATCATTTAAATGCTGACCTTTTGAACTCAGCTGGTCTCCTTGCACATCCCCACATGTTCTGTTTTGTTCCTGGTTCTAACATCCCACTTGTTATGTGTAGCGTGTCCCATTCTACCCAGCATTACAAACATCTGTAAATAAACACATCCAACTGAATCTGTGAAGAACACATCATTCCCTCAGTAGCCTTCAGAGGCTCTGTTGCCTTTTTATAGGCCATCAGAAGTAGAGTAGGCTAATTAGCATTCAGTCCCAATATAGTGCAGCACAACACTCCATGTTGTGAAATTTTACAGCATGTTGAAGGAATGCCAGAAATCTGTTTTGGGGGGAAAACCAGAAACAAAGACATAGAAATAATTTTTAAAAAGCTGTCTCACGTTACCTCGGCTGACTCTTGGCTTCACACCAAGTCTCAATATTTACCTAAACTGAAATTTTGAACAAAGGAAAACATCTTAACATAAAATCCAGCTAATAGGTTCATCTTGGTACATGTGAGTTTCATTATGATTATAGTGATGAAAAGGAAGCTTTCAAATCTCCAACACTTGGAGCTCATCACCAAATATTCATAAAATTCATAAAAATAAAACATGAAAAAATCAGGTCTATCATTATAGGCCTGTAATGCCAGCAATTAGTTTTCTGCTGATTATCAAGAAGAGAATAAATCATTTTTGATATGCTAGCAGCTTCTGTGTTTTTTTTATTTTTATAAAATGCTAGGTTTTTAATTAAAAAGAAAACACACAAAAACCCTACATTTCTTTAAAGCCTAAAAATGAAGATGTTCATGACAAAGAAAGGAAAACACAAACACGCACACACACACACACACAAAAATAACAAGCAAACACCAAATGTTTCCAGTTAGGCCTGGTGAGCTAGTTGGGTTAGAGGTTTGCTACCCTGCTAACAGAGAATCATACTTTTATTACTAAATATATAGCTCTGTCTGTAGGTGTCTGTTTGCGGCTATATTCATTCATTAAAAAGTAAAAAGTTTGTCTTATTGTGAATCTGACATCGTCCCATTTCTGACACTAAGCTGTCCTCCATTGCTGTCACTACAGTACAACAGGAACAATTTATAAGGCATAAAAGAACATGCTGGAACAAACAAATGAGGACAAAAGGACCTGGACTGATGTTCTAAAAGTTTGAAAAGCTGCGATTTCTTTGTTATGTAAGGCCGGGGGGGGGGGCTGGCCTGGTTTTCAGCCACACCGCTCCACTGAGGACAAGAATGTATTTCAGAGAAGTACAGAGACAAGCATCAACATTCTGTACTGCCCAAGTGGTGCATAAGTACATGACACTTATAAACACACACACGCGCACGCACACACGCACACGCACACACACACACACACACATACACACACACACACACACACAGTGTAGTCTGGCTCATATCCCAAACTTCCATCTCTGTCTGGCCAAAGGAATGCTGTGTTTCCTGTGAGTGCTGGGATCAGTGTTCACTGGCTGCTTCCCATGGCTCTCCAAACAGATTCCAGTACTTTGATAAGGAAGTAATCTTCTCCATGATTAGATGTAGCAGCTATTGAAACCACTGCACTAGCAATCAAATCCATATTTCAAGTTACTTTGTGTCAATCTGTGTCCTTCTTACAACACTCTGTCTCGCTGTAAACCTTTTCTTTCAGAATTTTCAAGTAATGTTTAATTTGCCAAACCTGCCAGCTAAATGAATTTGAGCAACTGAACTCGACCAGAATCCTTCGGTCTCAGCAGGGCCCTAAAGAAATATGAGCCTGTTTCCTATTTAGTTTTAGTTAAAAATAGAATGGCTATGACAAAAATAGCAGAGGGGCAGATCGTTTTATCCATCTGAACATTTAATATGGAAACTACAAAGTAAATGCTAAGAAAAGAACAGAAATGAGAGGAACAGAACTGCAGTTAGGAGAATAATTTAAATGGAATCTCAAGATTTCCGGAACGACATGGACACAGTGATAAAGCACCGAAAAATGGTAGCAGAAACAGAACAAAATTAAATGGACTGAGCTTATATAGCACTTTGTCCAATCATTTTGACCACTCAAAGCACTTTGCACTAGAGTCTCATTCACCCATTCGCACTCACAAACATTTATACACCAATACGCAGATTGGTAGGCAATTTGGGGCATGTGGCAGGAGGAAGCTGGAATGAAACCTACAACCTTCCGATCGCAAGATGACTACTCCTACTACTATATTTGATTGAATCAGCATTTTAAAAATGACCTGAACTAAATTTAATAAGTCATAATATTATTAGCATATTAATTATACCACCACCTAGAATTTGCAATCTAGCCTTCCCCTGCTTACTTACACCTGCACTACACTCTGTTGTCTGTGCACAAACTACAGGGAATTTACAAATGTAATTATTTAATCAACAGAAAACAAAACGAGGGACATTTTTATTAAAGGGATCCACTTAGATAACATTTGTAATGTTCCCACTTCTAAAAGCATTTCTAGGTTTGTGCTGCAGATTCTGTTTAAGCACATTACCTGACAAAATCTTCCAACATGTCAGTGAAAGAGCTCAATGTTATCTGTACAGTTAAAGATCACACAGATGAGCCCACAGTGGTCAGAGAGGTGTCAGAAATAACAGAAGCATTCAGCAGCTTTTCTCCTGCTCACTGGCAGCATATTTGGAAACAAGGAATGATCAATTCAATCATTCAATCATAATAAAGTAAAGCAGTGTTTGGAATATCAGGTTTGTTGGTTGTTATTGTTAGCTGTCATAAATACTCAGTTTGAAAGACAAAACATTCTAGAGCAGGGGTCCCCAAACTTTTTCCTGCGAGGGCCACATAGCTGTTCCTTTTTCTGGTCGGGGGCCGGTCTTCGTTTTTGGAGAAAGAAACCTTACCCAGAATGCAAATGGAAAAAACCGTGACTGAAACGGTGACTGGGACTGACTAGTATACATTCCATTGAGGGAAAGTAAGTTTCACATCTGCTCAAGAGCCCCCTGGTGGTTGAAGAAAAATCCACATATAAACCGGAAAATACAATATATGAAAAAAAAACACTAAATGCTCTCTGGTACGAGGAGGCGGGCCAGATCCGGCATTGTTCAGGGGGCCGGACCAAATGACGTGGCGGGCCGGATCCGTCCCGCGGGCCGTAGCTTGGGGACCCGTGTTCTAGAGGAACAGATGCTAAAGGTCAGAGAGCTGGAGGCAATAATATCACAGTCCAACATCTTAATGTGCTGCAGCCAGCTGCTAATGAAGCTTTAGCAACAATAAAAGGGGATGTTGATGGAAAACAGACAAAGCTTTCAGCTGGCCAGGCTAACACTGAAAATCAATCAGCCACAGAACATTTAAATGTGTTATGTTTTGTTGTTTAGTTCTAAAAGTCTTACCTTGATATAAACCTCTGCTTAAAACAACACATCTGCATTCCCTGTTTACGACTCAGAGACGTCAGAGTGAGTTTGTCTCCAGAACAAAGTCCAGCTCATCTATTCAAGAGGAACCAGTACTATGCTCTCTACAATTCTCCATGTTTCAATCTCACATATTCAGAGAGTTTAACTTGTTTTCTGTACAGCTGCAGCAGAAAACCCAGAACACTGTTACATTTGGAAAACATGAGGAAGTGGTTCATGAGAGCACCAGGTTTTATTTCCAAATACAGCAGATATCCTGCTAGAAGCTGAGAATGACTGTATCATCATCATCATCATCATCATGCTTATTTCCTGGGTCTGTCTGTCCTGCTGGCCCCCTCTTCCCCGTTCCTGCATCTATTGCTGCAGTGTGTTAACCATCCACTCAGGCACTGATGTGGCCCCATCATGTCAGGAGCAAGAGGTCAAAAACACGTCACTGACAAGAAAGTGATTCAAGGACAAATCAGGCAGTGTGAAAAAACTCACAAAACAGCCTTGAAGCTATCAGTTCTGTGCTCCATCACCAAGTTTAACAGACCTGGTGATGAAGTCTGTAAAATGTACTATTATAAATTACGAATAGTAAATTTTTCACACTGAAATACCAAAATAGGTCCGATACAAATTCTTAATAAAGGGATTAAACTAAAAACTATAAAATAGATAAAAAATGAATTAATCATTTCATTTATAACATGAATCCTTGTCCTGACTATTGTGTCTATTCACATGGCAGCTAACACTCTGACAAACACATGAGCTGCTTTTACTGGAACATTCAATATTGATGGAAAACTTAACTGCCTCATTGCACATAATGACTGCATAGGTTTACAGTCATGGTTAGTCAATGATGCTTTATTGCATGTAGATCAAGTTAGAAAGCTCCCCAGTGTGGGAGAGCTAACTATGAGACACAAACCATGTTATGTTCTCACATCAACACTACTGCCATATATACACATCTATGCATCAACTTTGGAATATGGAGCAATCCATTACCTTACATAAACGTCTTCATATTCCATTCCTTATATATGTATGCAGACTTATATTTATTTTATTGTCATTGCACAAAGAAACATAAGTGAAATTGGCTATGAAATGTCATTGCTTGGCCATCAGAGCACACACAAAAACACAAGTGTGCCTATAACTACATAATATACAAATAATAATGTATTGTTGAAAGCTTTTCATTCCATATCTGTAAGACACAACCCACTTTTATAATCCAGAGAAATTCCCTATAAAATTAACATCAACTTCTTCAAGTTAATATAAAACATAAAAAACCCAAACCAACCAAAGAATAGAAGATGCACACCCTACATGCTTTACAGGACGAACAGCTGAGCCTTTGGATGGACACAGTAACGTGATGCTGATGAGCAGAACTGATCTGTTTTCTGATTAAATGATCAGACTAGAAACAAAGATGGTAGCTGAGCTGTTTTGGGGCATTCCCGTGAGGGATATTGTCGGGATCAGTAGTTTCCATGTTTATTTGTTATCCTGTTTCCCTGTGAGTCTCTGTCTCTGCGTTTCCACGTTGATTGTTTCCAGGTGTGTCTCGTTCCCTTGTTAACCTCCCTTTGTATTTAAACCCACCTGTTGTCTTTGTCTCTTGTTGGATCCTTATCGTTGGTTGTCGTTTGACAACCAGTCAGCTGATGCGCTCCAGTTGAACTGTGAAGTCCTGGATACCGTTTGCGCCTATTTGCAGTCCTGCTATCAGTTGCTACCGGTGTTTAGCTGTGTGCTAGTTTCTCCGCCGTGCTGCCTGTTTTTGGACTGTTCTGAGCTTTATTATTAAATTCATCATTATCATCACCATAACCTGGGTCTCTGTGTCTATCCTCACCACCACCCACAACCACTTCTTGACAGATATAAGGATAAATCAACTTCTAACAGTTTCTCCTTCTGAATAGATTATGGACATAACCCACTTAATCCAGAAACACAACATGTGAAACATGACTGGAAATATACAGCAGCAGTGATCAGACAGAGTTTCTAGATAAAATCTGTATGCAGCAGTTTTGAATTATTTGTCCTGGTATAATCTGGAGATCCACAGTGGCTCAGTTGGTAGCACTGTTGCCTTGCAGAAAGAAGGTCCTGGGTTTGAATCCTGGCCTGGGGTCTTTCTGCATGAAATTTGCATGTTCTCCCCATGCATGTGTGGGTTCTGTCTGGGTACTCTGGCTTCCTCCCACAGTCCAAGAGCACCGACTGTTTTTGACTAATCAGGTAAAAAACAGATGTCTCCTGAGATGTTAGTGATGATTATTTGTCCTGTCTGTCTCTGTGATTTTCTGGTGACCTGTCCAGGGTGACCCCGCCTGTCACCCATTGACCACTGGAGATATGGACCAGCTCCCCTTGTAACATCATTAGGGATAAGATAATGGATGGATGGTCTAATCTGAGGCCACAGATACATAAGAGTGCACAGATTTCACACTGAAAGTTCTAACAGCTGGTAGGAACAGGAAGTGCTTAGAAAAAGAAGAGACAGTTCAATTGCACAATAACACTTTATATTTAAAGACAGAGATTAAATAAACCATGATGTGCAATTGTCTGCAAAACAACCCAGTGCAACCTGGAATATGAACACAGGTTCACTGACACAGAAAATGACTGAGATATGTGGAATATAGTTTCCATAAACTGAAATTAGAGAAAAATTGTTCAGTAAAAAATATGTTCACATTTCTTTATAAATTGTGAATATAATTGATCATTTATTTAGTTAATTTTGCTTTACTTATAATATTTTAATGTTTTTTTATTTATTTCAAGATCATGTGGAATGGCACTAAATGTATTAATTTTTTTTGTGTAAAAATCTAATATTCAACATTTATACAACATTTATACTTAGTTATTTTAACAGACAGCCTAAGAAGATGGTGTTAGGGAAAATGCACTCTTCTGCAAGAAAAACATTGTTTTTCCAAACTCAGTGGGTAGCCATTTAAATAATCATGATTTCAACATGGAGGAAAATAATCCTGATAAAACATGTCTGTAACTCAATGGTCCTGATATGTATCTGACTTCTGCTGGTAACTCGTCATGACTTGTGTGTTTGTGTTGGAATCCAGGAACTGACTCAGTCTTTTTCACTTAATTTAACTGTATTTAATTCAGGCTCGTAGGATTGTTGGTGTGTTGTACACAACACAGACGTGGATCCATGTGTGTGTACGGAACAGGAAATTTTCCAGTTCATTTTCAAATGTCTGATTAATGACTGCTGACCACAATATAGGTCAGCCCCAGCCCCACTCTGACACTTCATAATAATTCATTAAATTGGTGCAAAGTTTATGATGGAAAACACAGTAGGGTCAATTGTCATCAGTATTAGCAATACATTGGTATTGTGATTATCTAGACCACTGAACTCACACTCCAACTTATTTTGTGAAACTGATTTTAAATTGAGGGAAGTTTCTGTAAATATACATATTTAATATGCAAATTAGGCATAAATGGGCCTGACTCCAACTACTATATGGCAAAGTAATTGATTTTAAAATCCTTGGTGTTAAAATGCATCAACCAGCACAGGCAGCAGATTTAACATAATTCAAAACTACAACAAATAAAGGATATTAATAAACCTAGAGCTGCATTTAAATAAGCATCTGATCCAAACATGACGGCATTTTATAGGTTTGTAGAAGCTCATACGAGCTCATGAGCTTCTACAGGCTGAAATGTTAGAACTCTGATTCTGGGATGCTCAGATAGAAAAGAAAAGACAAAACTTCTCCTGTTAAAAACTGTGTATAATTCCCCAGTAGGTTATATAGTAGGGTGCCCCTCTGTTGACTCATGGTTGCTAAAAACCTTACTAGACTGACTGATTTTAGTGACATCGTGGGTGTAAAATATTGAATAAAATGTTGTGCCACATGACTGACTTTAATTTCACTCTTATATTTAAGTTTATGACACACAAAACTACAAATGAATCGTCCTTATTGTCTCCAGGTGCATTCTGGGTAAAGCTTGTCACCAACGTCATCATCAGTCACTTGGCAACAAATGGCAAACTAGCTAGAGCATTTCTACAGATTACGTGAACATGTTTTGAATTTGTGTTGTTTCATCATTAGTGACCAGTAGCCTGATGTTTCTGTTGTTTTCTTGGTTTGTTGTACTTCATGTCAGATGGATTTCAGAATGACATAGTCGCTCTCTGTGGTTATGAAACTTGTTAGCTCCGCTGTTGCGGGCATGTCCATGTTGTAAGGTTAAATCATCATGAGCTTTATTATTTGGGCCCGGTCATTAGCCCCGCCCCCCGGCCGACGCCGTCTTGTTCCGCTACCGCGTCACATGTTTGCCTGAGGATAGGAGGCAGCAGTATGGCGTCTTGTCTGGAGCTTATTATAACAAGGTAAGTTTCATGTTAAAATGATCATGTTTTTGCCGTTCTGTGTTACATTAACACATTCATAGTGTTAACTTTTGACAATATACACTAGTGTTGGGTAGATTAACACTGAAGTGTGTTTGATTTCAACTACTGTGAGTGTTGATTCAACTCTATCACAAATAACACTTTCAAAAGTCTAATTTCTACTCCATCCAGAGTGGACCAATACAGACACTTTCAAAGTGTTGAATTTAACTCTGTAGGAGTTGATAGAACACTTCCAAATTTGCTGTGCAGATAGTTTAATCAAGCTGAGGTTCCCAACCACTCCATCAACAACTCTTCGTGGCTTTAGGACAGCAGTGCATTTCCACTGAATGCAGCCGGTAGCTGCACCAATTATCAACAATTACAATAACAGAACTCAGATCATTCCCCATGTGTTAAAGGAAACACTTTTCTAAGTAAAGAGGTACAGAATTCAGTTTGACATGCAAACAAGTGGGCATCTCACCTACTCCTTCTCTCTCACACACACGCATGCACGCATGTGCGCACACACACACATATGAAGCCCACAGTTCCAGCCCCCAGGCAGTGTTTGTGAAACAGATCCTGTGG
The DNA here is from genome assembly GCF_001443285.1 of Poecilia latipinna. Lineage (NCBI taxonomy): Eukaryota > Metazoa > Chordata > Actinopteri > Cyprinodontiformes > Poeciliidae > Poecilia > Poecilia latipinna. Next base: position 57,593 of record NW_015115252.1, on the reverse strand, counting down.
AATGTGATAAGGAGGAACACAACAAGCTTGAGCACCGTCTGATTCCAGCAGATCTGAGACTGTATCCAGAGACAGAGAACCCACTGGAACCTCAGCTGCTGCTGATCGTGTTGACAGGACAGGGCAGGTCAGCTGGAAATAGCCAGTCGAGCTTCCAGCACAGAGTCTCAGTAAAATGGCTTAACTGCTCCTTTAATAACCAGCAGGCTGTGCAGCAGCAGCTAGCTGCTCAGGCTGCCTGTTAGCCTGGCACTGGGCTGCAGGGGCAAACTGCCTCTGCAGTACAACAACACGAGTGTGTTATTACACATTCATTTTTTTTCTGTTATTCAATAAAGAAGCAACCGAATATGAGTCCTGCTGAGTGCCCGGTGTAATGAGGTGGAGCAGGGTGTGTGATGAACTGTCAGCTGCTCTCCAGTGCCTTTGCGAACTGCTAATGAGAGGCAGTGGAGGTGGAAGGCTGGCATGCATTTGTCGAGCCTCGGGGCTGAGATACTTACAGGAACAGACATCTTGCGCTGCTGTCACTCTTCTCTTTAAAATGCCCGCTGTGTTGGTTACTCCGCCGCTACTTTTATCTGACAAAAGGAGACAGACAGCCTGCGGTTCAATCCTCCGAGTGGCCCATGGTGAAGTATCCGGAAAGACAGGCTCCCCTGCAGCAGGAAGACGTCAGGATGTGTTGGAGTTGGGAGTAAGTGTTGGAAATGTGCGCAGCCCCGGCTTGGGTATGCGGCAGCGCCGATGCGTCTGCCCGTCAGCAGAGCCGGTGCGCTCTCTGTCCTCTGTCCGGTCTCCCTGCACCGCCCAGCCGTTTGTCCCGTTATGCTTCAGCTAGCCATACAGCCGCTTCGGGGGGGG
>NW_015115252.1:45191-53349 GCF_001443285.1 Poecilia latipinna | reverse complement strand
GGGGGGGGAAACGGAATATGACGCAGCTGGGTTTGCTGAGGTCAGATGTGCAGTGTTCTGTTTGCGGATGAGAGCGCTGCTGCGCCGGCCGCGCCGCGTGCTGCCGTCCGCTCTTCCACAGAGACAATCCGGTCCAGCCTTAAAGGGGCCGAGCGATCTGCGGCAGCTACTGCAGAACACGAGATCTGAAAGTAATAAAAAATATTAGCAGTTTCAAACTTTTTGGTTGTTAGATTTTTTTAACTAACGAAAGTTAGTTTGACATTTTTTGGATTCTTAAACCGTTACATTTGCTTTACGTGAATAATTATCTACGATTTTAAGTAGCAGTGGCCTTTGGAGGGTAAGAAACTATAACATCATAGCTGAGCCTTGCCTTGTCCATTTTCCCATATCACTCCAGCTCCCGTCATCCTGCCCGTCTTCCTCACAACTAATTTTCCCAGTTTTGCACCTTCTTACTTTGATTGTTTCTGTTCAGGATGCCATTTTATTCAGAACCACTTTTAAGAAATAACATCAGATACTGTGTATAAATTACACATCCATCACTCCTGGTTTTGTTTTGTTCTCCATGGAGGTGAAGAAATGTTTGAAGGTTGAGTTGTGTTTTGTCAGAGTAAACATGAACGTTTTGAGAAACGTTCTCAGTGATGCGTCCATACGGATGTACCTGCTGAACATGCAGCTACAGCAGAGACTACTGACTATTTATGTGTTGAACACACATAAATAATTTATGTGTGTTCAACATAAATAATTTAGTTTAGATAATGAATGTGTAAAATAAAATAGGTGGCACCACCCATAGTTACAAAGCAGGTACTGTTTCCACAGCAGCAGCTTCAGGAAACTTTACTGTAGTTTAATAAGCTTGTCTAAGAAATTCAGCTCCTCAACATACAACAAAAGCACTGCAAAATAATACATCAAATAAGTACAAATAACCTAAAAGAGAGGGATATGTTCCAACCAAACATTATTAACGTTTTATCCAATTTTTTTAAATACTAAGAATTACGCAGTGAAATATATTTAAAAACAAATAAGAGAAAGTTAAAAGCTTGATCTTGAGTACCTGATCCTTATTATTTAATAGTAAATAAAAAAAAAAAAAAAAATATATATATATATATATATATATAGTATTGCATAAAAATGGAATATTTCTCACCAGTCATCTCAGTGAAATTCATATTATAGAATCATCACACATATTAAAGGCCTAAATGTTTTTGTAATATTGATTGTGGCTTACAGAAAATAAAAACTCAAAATTCAATGTTTCAGAGGATTTGCATATCATGAGACATGTCATGGTGTCTAACCCTCATCAGACAATTAACTCAAAACACCTGCAGAGGTGTTTTGAGGTCAGTCTGAACACACGTCCAAGCCATAGACACCCTCAGACTGGCCACTGCTGATGAAGAAGCTGATTGCTCACTGTATATTGTACCCTGGGGAGACAATTAAGACAATTTTCAGGGCCCTTGGGGGGGCCCTCCACACACAAAAAAAAAAAAAATTACAGAAATAAAAAAAAAATCGGGACCCTGTCAATTACTATTATTGTGTTTTTTTAAAATTATTTTTAGTAGTAAAAATTAAATGTTATCCCTCCCAGACCAAAAAACACACATCTTTGCACTGAACACCCCTGACAGATGTTCTCTATCTTGCTCTCAATGAAGGCGGATGCTTTTTTCCTCTGGAAAAACTGCAGCCAGTCCAAACAGTTTTACCTTAGCTTGCATTTAAATTAGAGTTATATGTTGCCACATCCCGCCTGACCCGTCCTCTCCTAAGTGAAATTAAAGCTGCAGTATGCAACTTTTATAATCATATTTTTTTTACATATTTGTTGAAACTGTCATTGTGTTGTGACAGTGTGGCATGAGAGATAATTTGTGAAAAAAATATTTCCTCCGCCTTCTCCCTGTGGTATCTAGAAACAACCAATCAGAGGCAGGAGGTGGGTTTTAGCGCTGTCAATCACAATCTCATGTGGCTGCTCATCCTTCCTCCCCCTTGCTCTCTGCTATGCTGCAGCTAGCATAGCCTGTTGTGAATTCTCAGTTTAGTTAGCATAGCTACCAGTGACGGCAGATAAACAGTTTTCCTGTAGCAATAAGTTGTTTCTCCACCATTAGCACATTTAGCAGTGAATGTATGAGGTTGATTGATAGCACTAAGACCCTCCTCCTGGTTCTGATTGGTTGTTTTTGGTCAGAACGGCACATTACTTTAGCTAACAATAGCAGTTAAGGGAGGAGGTGGAGGAGATTGATTTTTTTCACAGATTGTCTCATACCAAACTGTCACAACATTGTGTCAGCTTTAACAAATATGGAGATCTTGAGTCGTTGCACGGGGGGGCCAATTAAATTTTTTGTCATGGGGCCCAAGATTCCTGGCGGCACCCCTGATTGTATCCAAGCATATCAGGAGAAAATTGAGTGAAAGGAAAAGATGTAGTAGGAAAAGTTGGAGCAGCAACAGGGAAAATTGGAGCCTTGAGGAGATTGTTGAGCAATCTTCACCATACGTACACCTCAGCTGTGAGAGACAGACTGAAAAAACAATTCAGAGAAGAATTCAGTTGAGTAAGTATGGATTTGATGGCCCTACCAACCACTATTTCAGAATTCCTGTTAGTTCATATCTAAGAAACCCTCTTGTCCTCCTGCCTTTTATTAACTGCAACAGTTTGAACTTGCAGCTTGTATAGAAGACACGTCTACACTCAGACTCCAACCTGTCCACCATGGGAGAGACAAGCAGGAACCAACCTGTAGACGAGGCCAGGCTGAGCGGCAGGATGACGGGCAAACAGTTCAGACAGAAGGAAAAATGATACAATGTGATTTTCTGGATGTTATTTAGATTCTGAAAACACAACTCTAAAAATACATGGGTTCTGTAACAAACTCTAAAACACTGCACACAAATTACACAAAGACGTCCAAGACTGAATTCAAATTATGTAGAAAAATAAAAGCAGTTAAATAATCCAAAACAAATGTGCAAAAAAATCATTTGGCTTTTTTTTATTTTTATTTTAAACAATGACAAAAATAAAACAAAACAATACAGCTATGTAAAAAGTCCTTTTTACAGTCTTAAGGAAGCCAGGGTGGATGCCTTGGTGAGTTTTCCCATCAGTGAGAAAGAACAGAAACGGCTCTGAGCTCCCAGGCAGACTGAGGCTCTGCTGCTGGAAGCAGTGAGTGTTCAGAGGGGGACTTGATGTCATATCCACACAGATAATCTTCCAGTGAATTCAGAAAATAAACTCAGCAGTTTTGTTCAAAATAAAACGGAATTCATTTTAAAAGTAACAGATTAACAGTATATTTACAGATTCAACCTCAAACACCACACAGACCATGTTGATTCATTCACAAGCAGTAACTAAGGTACAATCCTCCATAATCACATTCTGAATTTTGACTTCTGATTCTTGTGGAATATCCAGCTGCTGTCTTACATTTCCAAGTTATTAATGTGGTCTGATGAAATACAAACATAAGTTACAAAAGGTAAACTTTGATTTCTGCTCTGTGATCCTTTAACAAACAGGACAGTCAGTTGTGAAACGGAGATGTGAGTTGATCCAAAACTGGAAATGACTGGAATGCGAGAGAGTCACAAGTCAGACTGAATCAATATTCACTCCAGAGATAATTAATTTGAAACTTGATGTGATCTGCAGTAAAAGCAGCAAACACAAACTGGCTCTCACAAGGATGAAGCCCCGGAGGCATCAACACCCGTCCATTACCTGACCTCAACCTATTTATACAGCCAGCCTGAAATAGGCACAGCCACAGAGCCAGTCACATCTCCTATTACAGGATGAACATCAACTCTGTCGGGGGGGAAAACAAGCTACGGGAATTCAAATCTCTGCTCTGCTCTGCATGCCGGTCTGTTGTTCATCAGTGTCTCATCGTTTCATGTTGCTCAGTCGGACTGCTTTTTCCAGCTCAAACTGCCGGTGGTCGACACGCTCCAGGAAGTTCTTACGCTCCACAAAACTAAACACACAAAAAGAAAAAAATTGTCTTATTTTCCCTCAAACAACTCCCTCTGCAATATGTACATAAAATGATCTGATGTGTCTGAATTGCTATAAGTTGGTCCAATTCTCTGAATCACATGCAAAATAAGGAAAGAGTTCAGACAGATGTCAGCAGATCCTCAGAGACACGGGGACATCCAGTGTCTCAACACTAAGACACTCTGCTCTCTTACCCTTCTCTGCCTCTGTTATGGATAGCCAGCTCCTCTGTGATGCCCTCCTCTGATTTAAAAGCATCCCAGTCCATCTTTGACTTTTCCAGTGTGCTCATTTTTTGCTTCTTTCCTCCAATACGATTAAGGATACTGGACATACCTGCTGGACGCTTAGCACTGCAGAAATAAAGGAAGTGAGAGTAGAGATGACTGACGCTGTACACACATTCACAGGAGAGCCGAACAGCCCTAATAGTTGAGCTTTGTTTGTGGAGCTCACAGTGAGCTGACCTCACCTGATGATGATTATGATGATGATGATGACCTAACCTTGTATCAAATGATTTTGGAGTTAAAAATGTCAATCTATTCTTCACCTAAATCTGAACACAATTTAAGTTTTTACTTCTACGTCTTAGAGTGTGTGTTACATCTGTGGTCAACACAGAGCTCTCAGCTGAAGTCATGTTTAGATGAAAGCTTCTGCTGTGAGAACCTGCAGATCAAAGTTAGTTCCAATCAATCACTTTATGAAGGAATAATAACACATAAGAGGAGATGGGCCTTGTAATTTCATGCTGCATGACAAAGCCCTGCTTGGTTAATTACTGACAATCATTTCACAGTAGTTATTTTGGCATATTAAAATGACATCCAACCATGAGAGCTGTGCAGAAATAAACTCAGATTATAATTTGCTGATGCCTGGTTTGCCACTGCACTAAACATAAGCCTAATCTAATTACTCTCTCTTTGTAAATCATGTTCTTCAATCTTCTAATCATGTTCCCTCATGTTCCCTTCATGTTTGAAGGAACAGTGTTCCTTCAAACACTGTTCCCTCAGTGTTAAAAGCTGCTATGCCATCAACATTGCAGCTTTTATGCTGAAATGTTGCAATGCAAACGCTCCTGTTTGATGTGGATGCATCAATAGGTCTGATATCTTTCCAAAGCTGTAGCTGGAAAAAAGAAATATCAAGGAAATCTTGCAGATTAGTTTCAAAAGAACAGATTAAACATTCATCATAAAAGATCCAGTTTAATGTTTCTAATACTAAATGTGCTGCTGCTATTTTACTGAGCTTCACTTCTTCAGCAACAAAAAGTCTTGCTAATACGCTGCAGATTGAGTCCAACACTAATCACTGATGAGTATCAGTGAAATGTTATACTTGGAACATTTCAGTTCCGAGTACATATATTATATACATGTATTATGACATAATACACATGTAATATTATATGTATTATATTGTACCCATAATATCTGAAGGTTTTCGGACCGTTTCCATCATTTTATCCAAAAAAGAAAAAAAAAAACAAAAGAAAAAAAAAACACTTGGATCTATTATTAATTTCTCCTAAAGGTTTAATTTAATAACTACAAATGACTACAAATAACTTCAAATTTCTTCTGTACTGTTAATATTCTATATCTATAACATCTCCATCGGATTGTGTGGAAGAAGGCTGAACTCAATTGAGGATTTGTTATAATGGCAAGTTCCTCCTGAGTGTTGCACTCTTTTACCACTATTACCCCACCCATCCCTGGCGAACACCCACCCATGCACTCAGACAGACAGACAGACAGACAGACAGACAGACAGACAGAGACAGGAAATGGGCTGTGAACACTGTGGTTCCCTTCTGCTACAGAACTATTTCCCATTTCCTCTCTGCTGCCAGAGCTTTCTTCTCTGGAAAAAGGATGTGCACATCCCCCTTTCCTTTAACACTGTGGAAATTAAATGAATTACAAATATGAAAGCCTCTCAGGACAAATAGGCATGAACATTTTATTTAACTTTTATGGTGTATACTATGAAAGCATAGTGAAAAATTTGGCATGTTTAAGCGTTAACATTTCATCAATATTTAATGTGAAAACTACACGCTAACAGCATGTCAACATCATGTACTGTTACCACATATATGCCTTTTTGATAAGGGGTAACAGCATTGGTTTGTGTGCTGTCACTGCATTTACTCATGAGCTAATAGTAATACTTCCATTAAGATATGTGTTTTTCTTTTTGCATTTTATTGTCACCAAATAAAATTTGATTTAAAAAGAAAGACAAAAATACAGATAAAAATAGCCCAATCACATGTGGCCAAACTGCTTTAATTGCTATTTTCTGTAAAAAAGTTACTCAAGTACATTTATGTGCCAGTGTAAAATAAAACGTCAGGGAAGATTGAATAATGAATTAGTGCTTCCCATGACAACACCTTTGGCTATTATAAAAATAAAGATCTATTCTTGTATGCAATGTGTCCACTAGAGGGTGCACTGAGGGTGCACTGAAATACATTTGACTCAATGTATTTCAGTCATTGAGTCAAACTCAATGACTGAAATACAGTTTTCTACTAAATTAGAATCTTCAAACTTATTTTAACAATTAGCAATAATTAAGGGAATTAGACCATTGTCTGGGAAGATAAGTGCTCTTATTGTAAATTTTTTAAATATAATATAATCATATATAATATGCTATGACTTTTAGACCAACATTTTAATAATGATTGAGACATGAAGCATTTCTTTTCGCGCATGCATAATGAGCAAACACGTAGATGTATCTCTACACAGAGTAAGATACCTGGAGGCTTCTGAGTAAATCTTTATCTCAGCTTTTAGCTAGACAATAACTATTTAGAGACAAACTGAGGCACACCTAGTATTATTTTTTTTAACATGCAATTGTTGATTATGTTTAAATATATTTTGGTGAGGCAGAACATACTGTAAGGTGTGTGTTTACCTGGGTCCAGGAAGAGATGACTGTGTGTGAGATGAGCTTGTTTCTTCATCTTGCTCCTGGTGAGCGCTCTGACTCTTCAGATAACTCTTAGCTTCCCTGGAGTCAGCTGATACTTCTTTATCCACCCTAAGACAGAAAAAGCATATGAATACTGACTCTGCTTCTGTGTTTCGTCACCAGATAGCAGTCCACTAGAGGGCGCACTGAGAGAGAGCTAGACATCACTGAATCGCTGAGTCTTTTTTACATAACATTCAATTATTAGTAATAGGCTTCTTCAGGATGCTGATTACTTACAGCTGCAGCATATAACTTTTATAAAAAAATATTTGGTAACACTTTATTTGAAGGGGTGGAATAAGACTGACATGACACTGTCAGAAACATGACACAACACCTGTCATGAACATGAATAAGTCTTCATGAATATTTATGACTGTCATAAAGTGTCATTCTGTAAATAATGACACCTTTAATACAAAGTTGACATTATTCAAAATGTCTTCGTTATGACAACTTGACATTAATCATCATCTGACATAAATTTGTTATAAAAGTATTACCGATTAAACTTTAAAAAATAGCTCTATGTATTAATATTATATAGCTCTGCCATGTTGTTTAGTCTTAATTTTCTTAATTTAATCGATCCTAAAGTTTTACAGCAAGATGTCTACAAAGCACTTATGAAATTAGCATTTGAAACATTATTTAAGGTTGTTTTAAGTAGTGCAATACACCATCTCCACCAGTAAGAGGCAGCAGTGCACGAACAGGCGTGCAGTGTGTTGGTGAAGAAGAAATCTTCCATATTGTGGCGCAAAAATAACACAAGTTATAACCATAGACATAATATAAGAGTAGACCCCGCATTGGCCGCTCCGGCGCAGGAAATACGGCGGCCATCTTGGAGCGGTATTCTCTCCTACTTTGCTCAATCAAAACAGCAGAAGATGCCTCAGCACTGAGGGATATTGTTGTTCTGGTCGATGGATTATTGATGTGAGGGCTCCACAGACAACATTTCACAAGTAAGATGGACATATTATTGTGTATATATTGTGATTAGAATATGACTTTACTGTATTTATCTCCACCGGTGAGATAGCAGCTAATATTAGCTACAGTGCTAATATTAGCACTGTA
>NW_015115252.1:42084-42445 GCF_001443285.1 Poecilia latipinna | reverse complement strand
TCTTAAATTTCTCAATTTAATTGATCCTAAAGTTTTACAGCAAGATATCTACAAAGCACTTATGAACTTTGCATTTGAAACTTTTTTAAGTATTGCAATACACCATCTCCACGCGTGAGAAGCAGCAGTGCACGAACAGGCGTGCAGTGTGTTGGTGAAGAAGAAATCTTCCATACTGTGGGGCCCACAGATAAATATGTAGATGCCTCATGGAGCATAGACATACTATAAGAGTAGAGCCCGCATTGGCTGTTCCGGCGCAGGAAATATGGCGGCCGCACTGAGGGATATTGTTGTTTGAATCGATGGACTATTGATGTGAGGGCTCCACAAACAACATTTCACAAGTAAGATGGGCATA
>NW_015115252.1:23022-36915 GCF_001443285.1 Poecilia latipinna | reverse complement strand
TCTTCAGGAGATTATGGCAGTTATAGATGTTGGTCACTATCACTGAAACCGTATTTTGTTGCTTCAGCAGTAATGAAGGTAGATCTGGACCTGCAGGAACATCATCTGCAGCTAGACTTTATTCACCATAACAAACTGAAAGGTACTTCATTTATGTTGACTTTTCAACATTTAGTCTAATGTTCACACATAGGCCTGTCAGAATAAATAAATCAATTAATCAGATGATTAAACTCAATCATTTCCATTGGCATGATTTATTGTTTCTCTTTTTTCTCTCTCTTTATACCAAAAACTGGATAATAAAAGTCTTCAGTTTGGTACTTTGGTCTCGATTAGACCTTATTTTGAAAAGCAACTTTGTTTAAAAAGACTTCAAAATTCATTAGTTTTATTTATTCTGAATACTAAAAATGTATTTCAGTGCCAGTGTTAAATGTTCATTAGAATTTAAAGTTTAATGACCTTTGAGAATGTGTTCTAGCATTATTATTTCATCATTACCATTATATAACTTAAAAATGGTCTCAAAAGATCTATATTATTGTTTGTTGAGAACTTTGGAACAACTTATCATACAGTAATTTTTTTTCATGGTAACAGACCTATTCACACATCCTCCAGAATCTTCAGATTAAACTGTGTTTGTGTCTGGACCCCATTTCATCGGCCCTTAAACAAATATATACCTCGTCTGCAAACCAGGACAAACCTGCTGTTCCTGTTTGTCTTCATTTCAAGTTGATTAATGTAGATGGTAAAATGTTTTCAGATGGTTTAGATTTTCACAAGCAGTAAATTTCTTTCTTGATTGATATTATTACACAATTAAGAGCTAATAAAGACATACATAAGAAAATAAATATTTTATGCATTTATTTAAAGCACCACTGCAAACATAGCCTTCACAGCAAAACATTTAATGTAAAACATTTGATCAACATAAAAAGAAAAATTTCTACATGCATTGTGATTATTCAAGTAATTTTCAGGTTCAGTAATGTTCTGTCACAGTCAGGTCTGTCAGTGCATCAGCTGTTCAGGAAAATCAACATAGCTGTAGACTAACTGTCTATTTGTACTTTTCTCTGCATCTTCAGACAATCTGCAGCAGCTGAGATTCTAGGAGGTTCAATACCAAAACCTGAAACTTCAAACTGAGCCGTCAGGAGGAGCATCCGGTGTCAAACCGGGCAAGATGGAGCGGCTGGGTACTGCCTGCTGCCAGTGACACTTTAGGAATAAATACCACATCAGGCCACAGTGCAACACCTGAGCCATCAGGATTCCACCAGCTGCAGGGCTCGGCTTTCGAGAGAGCCTGCAATTCCCCCACATGCTTTGAGGAAACCATCGCCAAAAGGAATGCTGTCTTCAGTGAGAGCCATTTGAGGTCCGCAGATGCCAGGGGCTCAAATGGGAGGGACCGAACAGCCTCAAGCACCAGAGAAAGATCCCATGCCGGTGCCACAGGGAGGTTGGGTGGGTGCAAATGACGAGCACCTCTCAAAAACAGTACAATGTCCTTGTCTCAGCCCACCAAACAACCATTCAGCCCGACATGCCAACAGGAAATGGCAGCCACATACACTTTTAAGGTAAATGGAGACCGTCCCCGATCCAGTAATGCCTGCAGGAAGGTCAGTATGTCAGAGACTGAACACTGCACCGGGTCATGCCCTTTATCATGGCACCAGGTCGCAAAGGCCGCCCACTTGTTAGCATAGACAACTCGCGTGGATGGCGCCCATGCATTAGCCATTGTACGCCCTACTGACCTAGTGTGTCTTGAAAAAGTGGGCCCCAGCCTTGCAGGAGCTAAATCCAGAGCAGGAGCCGGTCCAGTTTGGGGCACAAAATCCGACCCCCCATCTAGGAAATAAGATCCCTCCTGGAGGGGAAACGCATTGGCGAGCCGGAGCTGAGCTCACGCAGTAGAGGAAACCAAGTCCTCGCTGGCCAGAAGGAGGCCACCAGCAGAACCCTGTGCCCCTCCTTACAAACCCTCAGGAGAGTCTGAAAAAGTAGCTGAATGGTGGAAAGGCATAAAGGAGGGTCCAGGGCCAGTCATGTGCCAGCACATCGTATCCCAGAGGGATGCTGTTGTCCAAGGAGAACCAAAGGGGACAGTGAAATGTGTCCCTTGAGGCAAAGAGATCCACGTCCGCCCTGCTAAAGACTTTCCAGATGCGCTCCACTACCTCTTGGTGAAGCTTCCACTCTCCTGGGAGCGGCTTCTGACGGAATAGAAAATCTGTTGGCATGTTCTGTGACCCCGGGATGTAGGCTGCTCTGAAGCTGGCCAAGTGCAGAGCTACCCAGGTCAGAAGCCGTTGAGTCGAGCACAACAGTTTCCTTGACGTGGTACCCCACATCTGGAGAGGCCACAATGACACCAGCCCCAAGGGCACTACGGCGGATGCAGCTGTAAACATGCCCAGAAGTCAAAGATACTGCACCAGAGGCAGTGCCATGCTGCGCCTGAATTCTGGGAGCATGCTCAATATATTGTTAACCCCCTGGGGTGACGGGCAAGCAGTCATTGAGATGGAATTCATGGCAATGCCCAGGAAGATGGTCTCCTGTGAGGGAGTCAGACTTCTTTTCTCTATGTTCACCTGCAAGCCCAAGCATCCCACATGATGGAGCACGAACCGAGTGTCTCAAACCGCCTGGTCCCGTGTCGCAGCACAAATGAGCCAGTCATCCAGATAAAGAAGGATCCTTAATCCTCATGCCTGCAGAGGAGAGAGGGCTCTGCAGGCACGAACACTCGGCTCTGCAGGTGAACACCCTAGGAGACAGTGAAAGTCCGAACGGGAGGACCCTGAACTGGAAGTGCCTCCCCTGAAAGGCAAAACAAATGAAGAAACCGCCAATGGGGCGGAGCGATTGGAACAAGAAAATAAGCATCCCTGAGATCTATGGAAGTGAACCAATCCTTGGTGGTCAGCATACGAAAAGGCATGACCTTCAAGTACACATTCAGGCCCCTGAGGTCTGGATGTAGACCCCCGTTCTTCTGCGGAACCAGAAAATATATGGAATAAAAGCCCCCTGGATCCAGCAGGGGGTCAACAGGCACTATAGCTCCCTTGGCCAGCAAGGTGCAGGTTTCTTGGTTCAGTGCCTGTGCCTTCACCGGGTCGCAGATCACAGTCATCTTGACCCGGCCAGGGACGGTTGGACAACACCCACAAGTCCAGGTGCAGGCAGCCCAGAAGCCGAGCTGTCCCGGGGTAAAATAGCTGACCACTGGCAATCTGCGGGCCCCATGGCCCTTTGAAGGCCTGGGAGGACACCAGACAGACTGTGCAGCTCGAAAGGGGTGAGATGACCTGGCACCAGACCTTGAGGCTCAATGGAAGAAGGAGATGGGCACGAGGACCTCCGTGAAGGACCTGCAGCTGCCCAAGTGCCAACTGGTTGGCGATCACATCTGTGAAGCCCTGCCAGCTGTTGCCTTATTCGAGAGGCCTGAGCTGTACGGTCCAAGGCTTCAAGTACTGCAGAGCCGAGAAGTTCCCCCGGAACTACAGGCAGGGCCTGGAGGGTTCAACTACAAGGCTCAGTAAGTGGGGACTGCGCCAACCAGACCTGGCGGCGAGCATGCACCGGGATGGAGAGTGTGCATCCAAGCTCCCTTGTCATGAGAGCAAAGGCCTGCAGAGATGCATCAACCAGGTCTTGCGTGGGGTGGTCCAGTGGAACAGATTCCAAGGAGGAAGACAGCATAAGATGGGAGAGACAGTTCCCAATCCGGCCCATGCGGGACCCAGAATCGCCTTGCAGAGAAGGTCATCAGTAATACGGCACTGAGGCCGTGGACAACGTGCATTGGGCCGCAAAGCCTCATCAGGTGGGATAATAAGAGAGGCAATGCCCGGTTCCACCGCTGGCATCTGCCCCAAGCCAACCCTGGGTGCCTCCTGCATGGCTGCCAGGACCCTGCCATCCGTTGTCAGATGTGAAAGTGCCTTGGTGTCTGACCAGCAAGCATGTAGATTCCATATATACTCCTCCGAGGGAGGAACCACAAAGGCAGCCTCTGATCTACTGCGCCTAAAGAATGCACTGGAAGCTGCAGGGTGGGCCTGAGGAACACCAATCTATAAACGGGCAAGAGTCGTTCGAACGGCGGCCATCACAGACTCCCCTGTATCCTTCTGGGAGGCAATGGAGTCGGACCCAGAGGCCCCAGAGCCCAGCTCTGGAAGGACCTCACAGAAATGGGTGCCAGAGGCCGCCACCGAAATAACATCGTCATCATTGACTGATGTTTCATCCCGCTCGGGAAGGGTCACCGCAATCACCATCAGCCTGAAATGACTGGAGGAGGGCCTTCATTTGGGCCAGCTCAGTAGTGAGGTGATCCACTCTTGTGGACAACCTCCATGCATCAGTCCGTCTGGCTCGCTTCGCTGGCACCGAAGGTGTAGCCACAGTAGGCCATTTGCACATCATCTGTCCCGGCAGCAACAGACTATGCAGCGCAGCGCCAGCCCAGTCAGAAGGCTGCTCAAGTGCAGCCAACCGATCCAGTCTGACCGACTGGGGCATGACGCAACAGTTGGGGCAAGCGTTATCCGACAGCGCCTCCCGGAGATGTTTCACACCGAGACAGGAGAGACACAAGTCATGCCCGTCGTCGGGCTGAAGCAGAGCCAGACAGGTCGAGCAGCATAAATTATCCAGCATCATACCACTGAAAGGAGTGATTAGCCCGCCACCAACAAGAAGTCAACACGAGCAGAAAACGCCACTGGCGACTCCGTTGTAGGAAAACCCCTGCAGAGGCTACAAACTCAGGGTAAGCATAAACGCCACCAGCGAGTCCGATAATTAACCAAAAGATGAACTCAGCACGAGCAGAGACGACACTGGTGAGTCAGATAATTAACAACAAAGTAAGATGAACTCAGCGCAAGCAAAAACACCACTGGTGAGTTTAGATAAACAAAACTATAGAAGAACTCAGCGCGATCACAAATGCTACAAGTGAGTCAGATAAAACGACAACAAAGGAAGATCAACTCGGCGCGAGCAGAAACACCACCGGTGAGTCAAAAGATCCACAACAATTAATGTGGCAAATCAAAGTGTTGAGAAAAGAGCAAAACTTACCAGTCATTGCAGAGGCGACCGCACATCTGGTAAAGGTGTAAACAGCTTGTGCAGCCCCTGGAAGGCGACACTTACTCGCAGCTCCGACCGAACTCGGTCACAGGGCTACCAGCAACAAGCAGCTAGGACAACAGTGGTACACACAGAAGCAACCAGCTTCACTTGACCACATGCCTGTACTCAACACACATGCGCGCGAGAAGAATAAAAGGGATTGAACGCCGGGTGCCATGTGACTATATAGAGTCACGTGGGTTCCCGGCAAGTCACAGGTGACTTTGTTGTCATTAGTACTCAACCTGCGCATGCACAAGAATGATCATTCAGTGCTTGAAGCACCGCCTCTGTCGGTTAGTAGGGATGAAATAGAACCTGTTATTTGTCTCATAACAGCAGCATGATTCACACACTGACCTCACTTCCTCTCCAGCAAAGTCAAACACTTTAGTGATGGTGACTTTAGCCGGTCCTGATGGTTTGGCTTCTGTACTTAATGAAGTCTCCTTTAACACTGAACATTCAGTCTGTAAGTAAAAACACAAACACATTCATCAAACCAGGACAAAGACATTTAAGGAGTTATAAAGTGGTGATTGCAAACTGACAATCAATTACCATGACAACCAGGGGTGAAAGTAGTTTTAAATTCTATGACAAGAGTGTAAATATATAATTTTAGCAACAGTTAACCTTGGTGCATGTGAAATATTGGATAGAACATGAATATTTTGAGTAGATTTTAAATTAGGTATATTTTGATAATCATTCAATTTAAAATAACTGATTTTCTTAACTTACATAAAATCACAAACAGTTTTGAAAAAGGGCCTTCAGTAGAGAATGTCTTCTCCTATCAGAGGAAAAGGATGTGCTGTGCTAGGCAGTTCACAAAAACAAAACAAAAATAATGGGGAAAAACAGGATGGGAGAGATAACTTCTGTCTGTTTACGTACTAGGTCAAATTCTTTGGTATTTTCTATGAGGTAAGAAAAACACTAAAATCTTGAGAAAAACAAAACTAGTATTTGGGATATTATGGAATCACTCAGGCAGGAAAACGAGCAAGGTCTAGGTGAAAAATAAATCTCTTTCTGGCAACTAGGGTCTTTGTTCAAATGCATAGAAAGGGAGGAACTGGGAGAAGACTCCAGATGTAACTGGCATGAGAAGATCCTGTTTTCAGAGTGACCTTTNTAAAGTTTCTGAGTCTCCCACTGAATAAATGAGACTTATTTGCTCAGGAGTCTGGAGTGGTTATTTTTTCACAGATAATATAAAAACAATGAACCATAATGGAGAAGACAGTGATAAATTTGTGACAAACACAATGAGAGAAAAGCCTGGCAAATATTTTACAATAACACAACTAATTCTTGTAATATCTCAACAGCTTTTGTACGAGGAGTGGGCAAACTACAGTGTCTTTTATAAGTACCAGCCCATTGGACTTGTTCGGTAAGCAAACATTTTGTTTTTCAGGTTTTTAGCTACTGCACTGGAATTGAATACAAACAAAGTCAGTGGTCAAAGATATTTTATATTATAAAAGGAAAGGAAACAACTCTAAAGAAAGAGGAAAGAAGCATTTAAAATCAGTTGTTCACTTTATCTTTGTTGAACAGTATCTCTTCCATTTGGACCATCTGACAATGTAGAATAACATATTTTTGCCACAAAACACATTATCTTTTATGGCAAACATAATATAACATATACTAGTTTATTAATTTTTTTTTTTAACAATTTCAGCTCATCAGTCAGTGTGAGGCAAGTCAGCTTGAAACCATTCATGGGTTATTACTTTGTTTACTTCAAAAGTTGAAGGGGCAGTATTATGTAAAATCAACTTTTTTGAGTTTTACATAATGTTATTCCCTTATCAAAATATATCTGGAGTTTTGCCTTGACTCTTTTCATTCCTGTTAGAGAAATCTTTTCATTCACAGCTTGAATGGTTGCCATGGCAGATGAAAAGATTTCTCTAACAGGAATGAAAAGAGTCAAGGCAAAACTCGTTGACTTGTTGTATTTCAAGGGTTAAGAGAGGAGCCATGTTGAAATCTGAAGATATCGGTGGATAGATTCTGAGGGTCAGTTGCAGAACTTTTATCTTTCAACACTATTAGGACACATAGCATGTGACTGACATGTAGATCTAGATCTGTGGCTGTGCTGAGTGTGATATGACGCTGACGAGGCAGTGAGCAGCACTGTGCCCCACGCTGACTAACTGCATCTTAACACCTAAAATAAAATTCTTTATGTTGAACTACCTACTGGCTTATAGAAAATGTTTGTTTTTGCCAAACAATGCTTCATAATTAGTAGTAGACCTAAAACGTTATTAGTGCACAGAACAGTTGTAACAAAGAACATTTTTGATTTCCATGTGTTGTCTATTATTGTAAAGCTTCGAATCCACACTTTCAAAATCTGTAAATAACGCAAAACACCCTGAGCAGAGTTGGTTATGGTTTTATTGTGAGTGGTAACATTTATAAAATAATGCCACCCTTCACATTAGGATGAACAAACACAATGAGTTAAGAGACTAATGTTTTCAATTCAGGTTGTATTAACATGTCATTCCGATGGCAATTAAAGAAAAAGTCCTGGAGGATTTTTTTAGTTCTTTCTATTCCATCAGCATGTTGGAGAAAAGTCTGTCACTGTTGTTTTCTTTGACTTTTGACCATGCTACTTTTAAACTGTCTCTGTTTTGGAAACACTGGAAGCTAATTACGACTGATTTTCAAACATTATCATCCTGGTTCATGCAACACAAGTATTTTATTGCTGCACATTACAGATCCAACTACATTTTCATAAAATTATCTCAGAATGTCATCATTATGTTTTTCTCTGATCCTTATTTTATACAATAAATCCCCATATTGAAAATAAATTCTAGAAGCAATTAGAGTTGCTTTTAGCAGAAAGGCAGTTCTGCTGAAATGTACTGTACAAATAAACTTGACTATTGTTATGTTGAGATTTTCCTTGTCATATCAGTGAAAGAATAAAAAGCACATTTGTTACCAACTAATTCCATTTGACTGGGTGGCTTTCCAAGTAAGCAGGAAAATCTAATAATTCACATATATTGACTTTTTTGGTTGTTGTTGTTATTGAAGTTTGAGGACTATGGAAACAAAACATGACCCAATGAGACTTGTGTTCAACTGTTGTAATGCAACGACCACTTTTATATTTTTATTTAGTGACTTTTTACATAAATATGTAAAAGGTCACTAAATAAAATTGTTTCTCCTTTCTGTCATGTAGGAAATATTTTGGTGAGAAGATTGGCCTTTACTTTGCCTGGTTGGGCCTGTATACCCAGATGCTTATTCCTGCATCACTAGTGGGGGTCATTGTGTTTCTCTATGGATGTGCAACAGTTGATGACAATATACCAAGGTAAGCTCTGACACACTCTAAATGTGTTCATGAAGAATTACACAATGAAGGGATATGTGTTAGAAGGTCACATATAGTATAGTATGGGAGACACTTTGAACATGAATGTGGTGGAAGGAAGGTGCTGCTGACGTCTTGAAAAATAATATTCGGAATGATGATTTCAAGTGTCAAGTTAGTGCTAGTTGTTCGGAATTAATCTTTAGCTTGTGTAATTATTAATAATTGTAATTAATAATTCCTTATTAATGAAATTATTAATAAAGTTAGAGTTTCTATAGTTGAAAGCGATGATTATCCAAACGGGCAAGTCTCATGCCAGAATGAATTCACCTCTACCAGATGAGCAGATACGCCTCACACACATCAAAATGATCACACACACTTCATTCCAGTTGGTCTGAGAATTTCTTAACAAAATAGCTCAACATTATAGTAAAAATCAACACACTGTTGTCATGGGGTGTGGTTGGTGGTGGTGAGGATGAATGCTGAGACCCAGATGATGATGAAGATGATTATTTAATAAGGAGAAGCACAAAACAGTTCAATGCAGGCGGCACAGCAGAGAGAATAGCACACCGGTAGCAACTGATAGAGGACTGAAAAACGAGAGCTGACACAGGACTTAACCAGTTCTACTGAGACGACTGACAGACTGACGCTGACAAAGACGAGGACCCGACAAGGACAACAGGTGGGTTTAAATACACAGGGAGGGTAATCAGGTAACTAGACACACCTGGGGACAATCAACAGGGAAGACAGGACAGGAACAGGGCTAAACACAGAAAACACTGAACTGTAAAACATTTGAGCTGCATTTAGTTGTATCTATTATCTTCTACTCTTTAGTCAAATAAATTTAGCAAGTTTTTGAAATATGTTTGTTGTGAAAGATAAACTTACAATAAGTTGTGTTAACTTTTTTATTAATTTTGTCACATCCTCAAAGAGTTTAATAAACTAGAGTTTTTAGGTTTGCAAAAGAAGAAAAAGTCAGGAGTGGGAACTATTTCCCAGAGTGCTTAGCAGCATAATTTTGTATCCTGTGTTGCACTGTGAGTGAGATGGAAGTGTGTTACATTGATCTGACTCTTGTGTCATCAAGGAAATGTTTATTCAAATGTATCTGACAGTTTGTGAAGTCTGAAGATACTGTCCTGTTTGCACTAAATGTTTTTGAGCAGAAATCATTGTGATGTTTAATAAAATTCATTATCAAATCAGAAATTTTGTTCATATAATTTGAAACAAGAATTTAAATTGCTTAAAGTAAAGTAAGTATATTATTTTAATATATTTTAACTTGATGGTAGGTAAAAATAATGGAGAAGTGTGTGCTGTCTAACTAGATGAGGGCAGCTTTTTCTTGCATATTGTGAAATAATTATTTGGTTTAAATTGCAACATTAAGTTAAAACTCACAATTCAAGATTAATGAGCTTAAAACAATGTTTATGCAGCTTGTCTCTTGTTGCTAAATCAACTTCATGAACTTTAATTTCTGAGTTAAAACCAATACAATTTTCCTGTTGAACTAAGTAGCATTTTCAGCGCAGGAGGTGGACTTTAGTTTTCAAGTTAAACCACTGTTGGGGACATAAGTTTGATTATACTAATTTTAGAAACAGTTAACCTTACTGCATGTGAAATATTAGAGCATGAGTATTTTGAGTAGATTTTAATTTATTTAGATTTGGATAATGATTAAATTTAAAATAACGACTGATTTTCTTAACTTACATAAAACCACAAACGGTTTTGAAAAAGGGCCTTCAGTAGAGAATGTCTTCTCCTACCAGAGGAAACGGATGTGCTGTGCTAGGCAGTTCACAAAAACAAAAGTAATGGGGAAAAACAGGATGGGAGAGATAACTTGTGTAGGTCAAATTCTTTGGTGTTTTCTATGAGGTAAGAAAAACACTAAAATCTTCAGAAAACAAAACTAGTATTTGGGGTATTATGGAATTGCTGGCTAAAGATGATAGTAATACATAATGCTTTTAAAATTATAATCTAATTCATTAGAATATTTCTTTTAGTTATTAACAGCATGTTCTGATTGAGAATAGTCTAATTTGTAGCTTTATATTATCAGCACTAGTTAGTGTCTAACTCATATTAATTTGGATGAATGTTAGGTTATTATAATCCAAAGGATTAGGAAACTAATGTTTTAGTAATAAATATTTCAGGCATATTGTAAAAGAGTTTTTGGGAAGTGTCAATTCTTATATCCAAAGTGACAGCTGTGTTCTACCCACTTGAAATCTCCATGTCACTTTAGGTTAAAGCAGGAATCTGTTTTTCGATGAATCGCTTGGGCAGGAAACGAGTAAGGTCTAGGTGAAAAATAAATCTCTTTCTGGTAATTAGGGTCTTTGTTCAAATGCATAGAAAGGGAGGAACTGGGAGAAGACTCCAGATGTAACTGGCATGAGAAGATCCTGTTTTCAGAGTGACCTTTCCTCTCTCTTTCTCTTTGGTTTTGAATAGGTGTCCCACATCCTATCCAAGTAATTTGAAACTGCTTAGAAGTTTAGAAGGAGAGGACACACCTTCAATGCATATATTAAAATTAGGACTACACCTCTTAATAAAAGTCTCCACTTCACATCAGCAAACCGAATTGCTTCATTTACAGCTGCACAAGCAATTCCCAAAGGCGCCTTTGCGTTTTCTCTTATTTTTGCATTTTGTTCATTTTTCTACTTTTCTCAGGTAATTAATGTCTGTTTTGTGGTTTGGACTTCTTGATGATTTGGGTGTGATGCTGATCTGTTTTGTTTTTATGCATTTAATTGTCTGAATAAAACTCTAGATATGTCTGAAGTTGAATGCCGACTGGTTGTTCTCTGT
This sequence comes from Poecilia latipinna, assembly GCF_001443285.1. NCBI lineage: Eukaryota > Metazoa > Chordata > Actinopteri > Cyprinodontiformes > Poeciliidae > Poecilia > Poecilia latipinna. Next base: position 25,508 of record NW_015115252.1, on the reverse strand, counting down.
GTGGTTTCCACTGTGTACATGCGGAACTCTGGATTCGGGAGACTAGAGGAAAAACAATGAGCAAAGAAGATTAACATTTTATTCCTCTAGTATCAACACCTCCGTCAAATGTTTTACAGTGTACCTACTTTCTTTAATTTTCTAATTATGTGTAACTGCTAAGCAAAAGAAAAAGAATAAAGATCAAATGAAAGAGTTTGCAAATTATGATTAAATCAAACGGAATACTAAAAAAAGCTTCAAGACTAACTGACTAATTAAGTCTTCAATTAAATCATACAATACAATACAATAGTAGAATATCTGAAGACAACAATGCAGAAAGTCACAATTCATCACAGACCAACATAACTCCAGCAGAGAGAAAGTCAAGGAAGAGGAAACAGGGGAGGCCGAGAGGGGCTGATGTCACATGGAGATGATGTCCAGACCCGGACAGAAAACGCTTCTTTAGACAAAGAACCATAAAAAACCTGAGCATGTGGGCAGGCCTAGCTTTAAAGCTAGACAAATGAAAATGTGGCTTCTGGGCTCTTTACTGTATGACAACTGGATAACTGTGTGAGAGGAAAAGGAAAAGAGAGCGAGAGAAGAGGAGGGAGAAGAAAAACCTGCTTCTGCATGTTATTCAAACCCTTTCTTGGATACCATCGTTCCAACACATGGCAACTTTCACAAGAGAAGATCGTCTGAATTGCACAGCATACAATCAACAACTCATAAGTGAGAAGCATTAAGACAAAAAGACAAAAAAGACAATGTCTAATTTAATTAAGATTTAACTAAGTTATCACAGCCTCAAAGTTATAGTAAAAATGTCCCATCATTTTTACTATAACTTGAGGATTATGTGCTGTTCACACTAAATTTGTGTGAACAGCACATAAGGGGAATGTAACTTTACTATGAGTTGATCAGTCTCAAAGTACATTGAAGTGATGTGCAGGGGCTGGTCCAAAGGCACATCTCAGTTGCTGAATGGATCTCTGGGGAGTGCTGATGGTTCCCTTGACGGGTTGGGGAACAAAAGTGGACACCGTGATTCAACCTAGGGTAGATGCGACTCCCAAAGGACTTCTGCAGTGCCAAGGTTTCCCCCAGAAGACTAGCTTAGCCCAGTGGTAGGGATGCTAAGGAAGTCCACCAGTTGCCCCAGTGTTTTTATAGGTTAAAAATTCTGAAATTTGAGAACTAAAACATCAACAACAAAGATATAAATGTAGCACTGCACTAAATAAAACTAGCCCTTCTGTAAGTTTTGTATGTCAAATGCCATTATCTTTTATTTTTACATTTGATTATATCTAAACCTAGCTTAACCCAACTTTGCTGTCACTGTTACTGATGTATTAAAATAAAATAAACAACATTTAGGCTGGTGGGGGGTCTAGTAAAGTCTGGTGACCCGCCAGGTTTATAATACACTGGGGGAAACCCTGGCGGTGCACTGGATACGGCGGGGGGGGTATAATATAATATTTAGAATATTTGAAATGTAACAATTTCTAAAATACAGATGAAAGTTGCAAATTTCTCTTGCTGTCATGATTTTCTACTTCCATAGCTACAACAGTTACATTATCTCCTTTACTCCTGTATAAGACAGATTAGGGCTCACTGTCTTCTTTTCTTTTTCTTTCAAAGAAAACACATTAAACTTATTTTTTTTTTGTAAGTAATTTTAATATAATCTTCCTCTCTCAGTAACAAAATCCACACCACAGAGGCTTTGCAGCCTGGTAGAACTTATGTGTGGCATCCAGATTTTTAGCTGCCAAACATCCAATCAGTAGTGAAGGACTGTTGAGCATAAAACAACCCATTTATGATGAGCTGCCATTTTCTCTGTGTGTCTCTACTAACAGCCAATAAAAACATCATGTTTGAGCTAGCTGTTCATCTCCCTATTAACAACAAACCAAAATCATCAGAGAGTTAGTGACCACCTCTGGTTTCCGATTTTCCCTAATCTCACCATTACTACAGCTCTTTATTTCATAATATGAGTTGAGATGCACTGAGGAGCAGATGATTGACTCTTTTTTGTGTAAATTTAATGAAAGAGAATTAAAATCAGCAAAGTTATTTCTATTGTGACTGAACAGAGTTAGTGATGAGACAACAGGGATAAAAAAAATTAAAAAGAGGAAATGAAAAAAGTTTGACAAAAAGGTTTGATAAATCTGTCCTCCTCCATGCCTGCTCCTCATCATCTACAGCAGAGGTTCCCAAACTGTGGGGCACGCCCCCTAGGGGGGGCGCCGTGCCATTGCAGGGGGGGCGTGAGAAGCCATCTGGATGAAAAAAAACAAACAAAAAAAACATGAACGCTGTATGCACTGGGTTTTTACCTTAGAATGGCCAACTCTCTGTTATTCCTCTGTCAATTTGATACAGTAGGGGCTTCCTCACTTCCCATATCTGTGTCCTCTGTCACTGTTATCCTGTTAAAACTGTTTAAGCCGTTGTTAACATGTCCGAGCCGC
>NW_015115252.1:18624-21121 GCF_001443285.1 Poecilia latipinna | reverse complement strand
ATTTGTTTGTTAAATACGTAATGAAACATATTTACCGTGTTTGATGTTTGTTGTAAATGACGTATACTCACAAAGAGCTAAGTAAGATTGTCGTTTATTGAATGTTCAGAAACTACAGCGGCTGTAAAGCGCCACAGCAAAGGTAAAATAACCCCAACAAGTGATCAACTCAAAACCACTCGCACCTTTTTACTTTCTCTCTGTCGTTTAAGCACACCCGTTGCCGTGGCAACCGTCTGCGCTGCACAAAAAGAGCACAGATTACGTTAAAAACATAACATTGAGTCCGTTACAATATTAGGTTTTCAGGCTTGATATTTATTTTGCAATCATTAATAAGTGCTCCCTGAACACAGTGGTGGTTGACTAGTTAATTTTAAACTCCTTCTCTGCTAGTTATTTAGGTAATGGAACCAAAACGCACAAAATTGTGCAACACCTTGTTGAAACAATAATTACAGAGATTATTATTTTTGTTGGGTCATTAATTGGAACGCGTGATTGTTTTCTGTGGTTCTTTAATAAAGTTATGAACGTTTTGATAAGGAGTTAGAGGAGGACGTGCTGGTCTCAGCGTCCTGGCGGCGTTCAGTTTGTCTCCTAATGTCGAGATCGACTCGAAACTATCCACGATCGACATATTGCACCGCTGCTCTAGCAAAGCACGAACAGTTAAGAAACAATATGAGATGGGGAAAAAAAGCTATTCATTAACTGATTAAGTCGTGTTTTAGATTGTTCTTGAAAAACAAATCAGTCACGGCTGATTAGTGGATGCACTCATGGCTGGACAGTGAACCCGTTGTTTTGTTTTTACAGCAGACAGCCGCTCCCCTCTCTTGCAGGCAGGGGCGTGGTAAAGGGGGGAAAAGTGATGACAATTCTAGGGGCCCTGACCAACAGGTAGCCCTCCATAATTTAATTATTTATTTTTTTTTCATAGAAAATAAAAAAAAAAAATCGGGGCCCTGTCACAATTACAAAATTAATCATATTGCATTTTCAAAGATTGTTTTTAGCAGTAAAAATTTAATGTTCCCACTCCCATATCATAAAACACACATCCATATTTGCCCTGAACCTCCCTGCGTTACATGGTTCGTTCCTGCTTGGAGCGCTTCAGAGTGACGCTGTTCAACAGCAGTCAGTGGAAGATATGAACGATTGTGGCAGTTACTATGCTGCTAAGAAAAGTTATAAAACCGGGTTTTCAAAAACAAAATAGAGAGAGAGAAAGAAAAAGGCAAGAGTGTTAATTTATAACCCAGTTTTTCTTCAAGAGAGGTGGGTAGACTGTGTGAGATTATCAACCATTTAGCATAATTAGCTTAGCTACAGACTACTATTTGCCTCCATTTCACTAGCATTTAATGAATTAAGGAAAAAAATACCAACATATTCATATATTTAACTTGTCCCTGGTACCTTTTACCACTTAACAATAGGTGAGTCAGTCAACAGCAGTTATAACCCACGTCCCTCCTGACCCGTCCTCTCCTGAGTGAAATTAAAGCTGCAGTATGTCATTTTTATATATTTTTTTCACATATTTTTTAAAACTGTCATTATGTTGTGATAGTACGGTATGAGAGGTAATCTGTGAAAAATCTATTTCCTCTGCCTTCTTCCAGTGCTAGAAACAACCAGTCAATGGCAGGAGAGTTTTAGTGCTGTCAATGACAATCTCATGTGGTGCTGCTCATCCTTCCTCCTCCTCGATTTGTGCTGTACTGCAGCTAGCATAGCACAGAGTTGTGCAGATTCAAAGTGTGAATGCTCAGTTTAGTTAGCTTAGCTACCAATGATGGCAGATAAACGGTTTCTTGTAATGATAAGTTGTTTCTCCACCATTACCGCATTTAGCAGTGAGTGAATGAGGCTAACTGACAACGCTAAGAGCGTCCTACTAGTTCTGATTGGTTGTTTTGGTCAGAACGGTGCATTGATTGATTGTTTTCACAGATTATCTGTCTCATAAACTGCTACGACATAGTGACAGTTTTAACAAATATGGAGAAAACATATTTTTTATTAAAGTTATGTACTGCAGCTTGACCGTACCCGCCTACTTTCACCCCTGATGATAACCATCTGTAGTTCAGATGGTTGTCATGGTAACATCAACGTTTTTAAATACTCAGACATCTCCCCTAGAACATATTTACCTTTTCAGTGGAATCTGACTGGCAGCTGGGTGCAGAATCTTTGGGTCTTGACCCGACATCGGACAGGAAACTGGCCCAAAGATCATCTGACTTCTTCTTCCGTTTCTCCTCATCATCACTGTCTTCCTTCGGCAGCTGAGCCTCTACCTGCTTTAGCTCTTCTTTCCTCTTCCTGTTTCAAACGATTCATAAAATCCATCATTATCATCATGTTTATTTTACTGTGAAACAAACTCTCATTTTTAGTTAAATATAAAGAACACTCACTAAAAAAATAGATACTTTTTTTTATTGTACTGTGCCACTGCTCCAAACTGGAGCAGTGGCACAGT
>NW_015115252.1:11106-13738 GCF_001443285.1 Poecilia latipinna | reverse complement strand
GTACCCCCGCTAAATATTTTAGGGGTACGCAGTACCCTGCCGTACCCCCTTACTTTCACCCCTTTCACAGTGACAGCGGCATCACCTGTGCAGCTCAGTCTCTGACTGCGACAGGAAGTTGTTCTTTTGATTGGACCCCTGATTTTTGTGTCTCACACTCACTTCCTGCTGATGTCTTTTCTTTTCTTTTTATTCTTGAGGTCAGGATGAGGCACAGTGTCATCCTCATGGAGAGGGTCTTCCTTCTCACACTCATTAATGTCATCCTCACTGAGGTTATCGTCTGAAAGAAAGACCAGTGTCATACACAATTTTAAAAATATACCGAAAGTTACCGTTTGTGTTTTGAAAGCAAATATTTACATACAGTGTATAAAAAGACACACTCTTTTCCTCTTTGTCTGACATCAGATCAGACTGAACCTTTCCTGTTTTGGCCCATCAATATGATCAAAACGATTTCCGCAATAAAACATTATCTGAATAAAGAAATAATCATTTTTAGAGGGTTTTAATAAAACTTTCTTGAAATTCAATAGTTTACATTCACCAAGATGAGTTTCCATGAACTTCTAGCAGCTGTGTGCTGAAGCAGGAGCTGAAAGATGATTTAGACACAACCTGGAGCTCACTGGTCAACTGACAGACACTGAGGCAGATTGACATTTCAACACCCACTGTGTTTAGAGCCAAAGTGAATTAGTAATTAATGCCAGTGTGTGTCTGTCTGTGTGTGCGTGTGTGTGTGTGTGTGTGTGTGTGTGTGTGTGTGTGTGCATTCTACATCTTCTTAAACCCTCACTTGGTAGATGGTCAGGTTCTGGTCCTGCTGGAGGTTTCTTCCTGTTAAAGGGGAGTTTTTTCCCCTTCACTGTCACCACATGTATGGTCAGTATGAGGGATTACTGTAAAGCCAACAACACAATGCAATCTGGTGGGTTTCCTTAGACAGAAAACTTTGTAACCAGTCTGAATAATAAACAGAATTTGACAATGTGATAATTAGGATCAATTGGAATCTGCCTGTGTGACTGTCATGAGTTGTGTGTTGTGAACTGGATCCAAGGCATGATTAACCACTCTGGTCAATGATGGGGTTTGCCCCCACATCAAAACCCGCTGTTCAGAAAAAGGCTAGACATTCACAAAATGATAACTTGGCAAGGATTAAGAGTTTGAAAAAAAAAAAAAAGTAAACTTCAGTCAATCCTCAAACCTAAGCCGACATATTGTTTTTAGTGAGGGTTTCTCTAAACTATATGGTATGGCTTCTATGTCTGGTGAGAACGGAAGGTTGTCTGGGATTTGAAAATATAAAATTTTGAACTTGTGATGAATATTTTTCACTGCGTTTTCACGGAACCAAAGGCTGAACTAATTTAATCCAAACGTTGCTTCGGCGTGTTGTTATTATTATTATACAAATGTTAACATAATGCAACTAACATGTTGGTGATGTCTATAATGGTTAATACCGTCAGAATTGTAATTTGTTTCTTAAACTATATTAACATAATATTTCCCACATAAGAAAAATCTACAGTAAATTGTTCAAGATTAAAAAATAATAAAATATCATTATTAATCACTATTATCATTACTATTAATATATTACTTCCACACTGAAGACATCTGGCTGGATGTCTTCAGTCTTTCTGTTTAACTGTCTGAACCATCGTCCTCTTATTCAACAGCATAGCATTATTTAACGCAAGGCACAGACTCACCTGATGGGACATAGTCGGCATCTTCATTTGACAAATATCCGTCTGAGTCGTAGTCAGAGTAACTCATGGCGCTGAGGGGGAGGAAAACTTAAGTGAGGTGAGAATAATAAGAGGCTGGACTGCTTCCTAACAGCCTGTTTTGATGTAACACAGTTTAAGAGATACAACGTGCGCTGGGTTCAGACACTTCCTTAACACCTAAACAGAGACGGGATCATTAAACACTGGCACAAACAGAAAGGGTACGTTCTTACTCGTCAACAACCATTCGCTCTCGCATGCCGAGGCTTCCGGTCCGATATCGCCCAGTTCCGGTAGGAAACGACGTTCTCTTTAGGAAGGTTCCGGAGCAATAGACCTGGAGGTTGTTTAGTTTACGGTTCAGAGCTAAAAGTCATCTGGATAAATTAGACAGTATTCAACACCAAGCATTAAGATTGTGTACTGGAGCATTCAAAACAACACCTACAGCAGCATTAGAAATAGAAACGGGAGAAATGCCATTAGATCTAGGAGAACTAAACTAGGAATTAATTATTGGTTAAATTTGATGGGTAATAAATGTGATCATCCAAATCAGGAAATTTTAAAATCATGTTGGGAAAAGGAAAAGAAAGAGATGAGGAGTTATGGATGGAAAATTGAAAAGGACATAAAGGAATTTAAAACGGATAGTCTAGAAATTAATCAAACAGATCCAATATCAATTATACCACCCTGGATTCTTCCAGAAACTATAGCAATATATCAATAATGGTAAAGAAACAAGCAGTGTTGTGTTCAAGACCACCTAACCCGAGACCAAGACAAGACCAAGACCAGAGTGTATCGAGACCGAGACAAGACCAAGACCAGCGGCCCGCGCTACATGACACAATAAAATGTAAAATATGATCGAAATTGCT
>NW_015115252.1:0-5336 GCF_001443285.1 Poecilia latipinna | reverse complement strand
TGGTCTTAAGACCGGTCTTAAGACCAAGACCAACTTCGAGTACCACAACACTGGAAACAAGATAAATCAAATGTTGTAGATAGGTATTCAGTGCAATCATATTTAAATAATTATTATTGACATGTTCAAATTTATACAGATGCATCAAAAATAGCCGGAAAAATGGGAATTTTTCCAGCTGTTTTCTTGAAACAGCTGGAAGCACAATACTTGCAATCCCAGAATTCAATTTGAAAATAGGGAAACGAATTACGGATGGGTTATCAATTTATACAGGTGAAATGTTAGCAATACTATTGGCATTACAATGGATAGAGGACGTAAAACCACTGCAAACAATAATTTGCTCAGATTCAAGCTCGGCTTTGTTAAGCATAAAGTATAATAATATGGATAGTAGGATGGACATCTTATTAGAAATATATCATACTCTATTTAGAATACAAAATATGGGGTTAGTAGTTGTTTTTGTATGGGTTCCAGCNGGGGAATCATAGGGTTACGTACGGAGGATGGGAGGTAAGGAAGAGGCTAAAGAAGCTGTGCAGATTAAAACATCTACAAATATAAGCTATGCAGAAGCTGTAAAAAATGTGAAGGAGCAGGAAAAAAGAGGTGGAGCAAATGGGGAGTCAAACAATACAGCAAACTAAAATACTAGCAGAAGAAAAGGTCACTTACTCAGTGGAAAATCTAGTTTTATTCATAGCTTCTGTTATCAACTGTACTGATCAAGCTAAGCACAAAACCAGAAGATTAAAATAATAGTGAGAGGAGCTGAAATATTCTTGGGCTTTAAGGAAGGAACATGGGAAGAAATAAATAAAAAGTTAGAGGTGGATAAGAAGTCGGGACCAGCAAGTGAAAGTAGTTTATGTTCATATTGCAATGGAGCGCTAGGAGTTTGGTAGCTAATGGACAGGAATTTAAAGGTTATATTGACCAGCTTGAAGTCCAACCGGATTTAATATGTGTGCAGGAAACTTGGTTAAAAGTAACATTAGATTTTGTGATTAGAGGATATGATGGTATAAGAAGAGATGGAGAAGAGGGAGGGGGAATATTTATAAAACCAGGGATAAAATATCAGGTTTAGGAAAAGAACTAGAATTCATAGTAATTGAGTTCTGGGAGCGTAAAACCACTGCAAACTATAATTTGCTCAGATTCAAGCTCGGCTTTGTTCAGCATAAAATATAATACGGATAGTAGGATGGACATCTTATTAGAAATATATCATACTCTATTTAGAATACAAAATATGGGGCTAGTAGTTGTTTTTGGATGGGTTCCAGCACATAGAGGGGTAGAAGGAAACGAGAGGGCTGATAAAATGGCAAAGAAGGCAAAACATCATTGTTACGGCCAGTGGCCTTTTCTGTGTTTGTTTGTTGTTTTCAGTGGCTAATTAGATTGACTCCACCTGGAAGTGGGTGCTGCCCTGCTCGTCCTGTCCTACATCCTGAGGCCTACCGTGATTGGGTCATCAATTGCCGGCTCCACCAATCACTGTTGAGGCCTCCCTTTAAGAACCAAGGACATCCTGGGAGAAGGCGCGGCTGTTTCCTTTTGTTTAGACAGCTTGCCACTTTGTTAGGTGTTTCACTGCTGTAAACTTGCTCTGATAGCTCTGTTAACCTTTGATAGCTCGTGTTACTCTCGTTGTCCCTGTGAGGGATCTTTGAGTCTCTGTTAGAGATTTGTAGTTTGCTTTGTGTACCCTGTTCTGAAGGTCCTTTTTTTTGTTTGGCTAAGTTCTTTGGTTTACAACTGATTGTTTGTGTAATTTGTTTTGTTTAGTACTTTGTTGTTGTAAGTCCCTACATTTTTGACTATTAATTTTTACCCTCTTTATTTTGTTGAACCAAACAATAAACCTCTAAATTGTTAAAACCTTACCACCTAGGTTTCTATAATGTTACTTCCCTTTCCCCTGGCCGAGCCGGGTCGTAACAATCATCCTATTAGTTTTACAGTTGGGACAAGTAAATGTGAAGGGAAAAGTAAAGTGAAAGAGGAGCTGATGAAAATATGGCAGAGAAGGAGGGATGAAGGTTTAACAGGAAGATGGTTTTATAAAATTCAGAAGTTTGTAGGAAGGAAAATAAAGGGAAGAGGAAACAGGAAGGAGGAAAGAATAATAAGGTTAAGGTTCGGTCATACAGGGCTTAATTATTCACTTTTTAAAATACAGAAGCATAAAACTGGAAAGTGTGAATATTGTGAGAAGTCTGAAACAATAGAGCATGTTATTTTAGAGTGTTATAAATATGAAGAGAGAAGATGCATGTTGAGAGAGTGTCAAGGTATTAAAGGTTTAATTTATTAGATTTGTTGAGGAGGGATTTGGGGAGTAGACATATTCAAATAATTATTTGGTTTCTTAAAAAACAGTTATTTCATAGAATCTGAGTAGAGTAAGATGGCTGTGAATGTGACAAGAATAACTAAGAGTGGCATATAAAGATATGTGTAAGTAAGGTTATATAAGTATGTGTGAATGTATGTTTAGTCAGAAATTATTGTAGGGATTAGATATGAAGTAAAAGTATATAGATCATCACGAACCACACTCCATACCAGTAGGTGGCGCTAATGCTACTGAAAGTTTGTTGTCAACCACCAATAAAAACCAAGAAGAAGTTGAAGAAGAAGAAGAAGCTGCATCTGTCAAAAATGTTTTTTACTCTAAAACCAAAAAATAACTCTAAAGTGTTACATTATAAAGTTACTGATGGTAGTTTTAGGACTTAATGACAGCAGGACTGAGCTGTGAATGGTTGAAGACACGTTTGTAACTGTTTTTTAGTGGAAAATATACTGTGTAAGCTAGCTAAATTAGCCTCCTGGAGGCTAATTGTACCTGTACACTTTACCTGTGTTTAATACGTTTAATTAGCCATGATAGTCACATGGCTAATTAAACGCCATGTGACGTTTAAGTCACTTATGACTTAGTCACTTTTGACTTAGTCACAAGTGACTTAGTCTTCATAGGAACGGAAAGGTAATCTGCCAAAACATTCTTTCTAAAATTGGAGGGTTGCTAAAAACATCTGTGCCGCTCGGCTGTGATAATCTTTAAAGTTTTGTTCATGAACCCTGTCTGAATACACTGATTCCAGCGAGATCATTTACTTGAATTAACAACTTTAACAACTAGAAAATGGCACAGAATAAGAGTATTGTAAAGTAGTTTAGGCACAAGGGTCAGAAGGTGAACATAAAATCAGTCCCAGCCACCGGTTTCAGTTTCTTCAAGTTATTTTTTTATTCAGTCTTTTCTCTGACTTCCCTCATCCAAAAGCTCAGTTTTTATATACAATTGGCACCAAACCTGTGCTTGATTGTACACAACCACAAAGGAACAGGTCAAACAAACAGAGAAACATCAAAACTACAAAGCAATACACAAAAGAAAAACCCTCTAATCGGTAGAACCCAGCAAGATAATCACTGAAATCATCCAGCCATTTAATCAGGAAGGCCGGCCCCTCCCATACTCAACAAATACCTTAATAAATACACTTTGAAACTAATTCAACCTATAATCCAGAAATAACTTTAACCTAAACATGCATAGATGGACCCTGCAACACAATGCTAACACAAACAAACCTGGCATAGTAAGTGAAGCAAAATTGCAATGTTTAAATTAATCATTATAACCAAATATGGAAAATAAGTGAATGAGAAAGAATAAGGGACAAGTGGTGAACATAAACTGAACCACTTTGTCACACTCTGATTGGCTGCTGTTAGGCTCACTAATTTTAAGTTGAATATCCATTGCATTTTTCGTAGACACCTGGGAAAATAATTTCTATTCACATGGCTTTTTTGTTCTCTGGGAAATTATTTTTGATGATAAATACAGAAACAAGCATAAAAATCAAAACATCTACAATAGTGACAGTAATATTAATAATAAAATAATAGTCAGTGCAAAGTAGCCTACAAATTCTTTGGTGGGGGCGGTGAGGGACCTGGATAAAGGCTGGGGGGCGCTGGCCCAAAAAGGTTTAGAAACACTGGCCTAAACTAAGTAAATCCTCATGAAGATTTTATCAACGTGCCTCTGATTTCACCGCAGACCTTCAACTTCCTGGTTCTGCTGCTCTGAAAGAAGAAGCCACAAACCACATGAGTTTCCGTCACATTTACTTTGGTTGAATTACACCGTTAAGGTGCGGCTCTGATCAGGTTGTTGCATCTTTATTTGTTGTTCAGATGTTTTTCTTTGACTTTTTTGATCATTTGAACTAATTGTAAGTTTGATTTGTTTACTTGAACTTTGTCTTCAGGAACTTTCCTGTTTCTTTCTGCTCTCCAAAGTTTGGAGAAAAGATTCACTGCTTATTTCAGCTCAAAGTTTCATTTCTCTGCTGTTTAAAGGTCAGTATTATATTACTGAAGAACTGGAATCAAACAGCATGATAAAATGACTATGTTTCTATGATTACTTCTCTGAAAAATCTGCTTCATGTTTTTATTTCCTGTGATCAAACTCTGGTCTTCACCATCAAGGTCAGAAACAACAACTTGTTGCTTCCTTAACGTAAAATATCTATATAATATTTGATGCAGAATATAATCCAATCAATAAAAAAATTATTAATTAGCTGTTAGTCATTTGTAGAGATTGGCTCTATTGGCTCTCGGTTCGTTGTTCAGATTTTCTTCAACTCTGAATTATTTGAACAAACTGTAAGTTTGCATTGATGGCTATTTGAACGTTCTCATCAGGAACTTTGCTGATTTTCCTGCTCTCTGATGTTTGGAGAAAATGTTCAGTTCTGATTTCAGCTGAAATTTACATCTCTCTTCTCTTTGAAGATTAATTTGCAGGATTATTAGTTTGTTGATGATATGTAATCAAACATGATGAACAGCTGATGTTTCTTTAATTTCTTCTGTGAACAAACTGCTTCATGTTTTCATTTCCTGGTAAACTGGTTTTCAGTGTTGAAGTAAGAAAGACCAGTTTCTTGTTTCTTCCTTTAGGAAATATTGTTTTAAAATGTTGATGTTGAAATCATTCAGACAATTAAATAGTTAATATTTGATGGTGCATTTAATCCACATGTAGATTAAAATTTAACTAAAATCCTTCCAGGTCAGGTTGAATCAGTAAATGTTGCTCCATGTCTCCATCTAGTGGACTGATAGTAGAAGTGCAGGTTGAATCAGTGAATGTAAATGTTGCTCCATGTCTCCATCTAGTGGACTGATAGTAGAAGTGCAGCAGCTGATGCAGCTTCCTCTGCCTCTCTGCTGTCTGACTGCATTCACCTGACACTGATATGAAGCAGAGAAGAAGAGCCAATCAGAGGAGG
>NW_015115251.1:45588-79176 GCF_001443285.1 Poecilia latipinna | reverse complement strand
ATGTGTGTCCTCCCCCCCCTGTTGGTGTGGCGGGGCTAGTGCAACAAAGGTATTATAGTAAAAGAAGACCAAATTGCAGCTTTGTTCACCATCAGTAAAGTGTTTTGAGTTAATTTAACGGGAGGACAAGGCATGCAAGAAACTGTTTTTAAAAGGAAGCTCTATGTTTTTATCAAGGCATGTCAACTGTTCATGCAGGCTGCTGCATAAATAAGTAAGACAAACAGACAACTGGAAGTTTGCATTTCATTCTTTTAATTCCTGTTATGGGACACGTTAGTTTGAAACATTTTGGCAGCCCTGTGGAAATCATAGGGAAGCCTAGCAAATTACGCAAGGAGGATGCTATTTACGTTTTTTGTACAATTTTGTGCAGTTATCAAACAATACTACTTGCTAGGATGCAGAAAATAACCATGGAAAAACTTCATAATCTTTTTTTTTCTTTCAAAATAATAATAAATCTGTTTTACAGCAGACAGACACACAGAGTGAAGTTTGCATATGGCAGGAAGGCTACTAAAAATATTTTCAGTGCTGCCATTTACAATTCCTAAAGGGAAATTGTAATTTGACAAAATCAGTAGGTCAACTCTCCCCGCAACTGTAAATCTGAAATCTGTATTGGAAACTGGTCGAAGCTGACTTTCATGACATGTCAAGGTTAACAGTGACGCAGTAATTCTGATAGACCAAATGCTTAACTGACCGCTGCACATTGTCCTAATAGAGTAACAATGCCTTCCCCTTTCACAAGTCACGTCTTTTGTGTTAAGCTTCATTTCCTCCCTGCGTTTGATGCAAGTCGACTCTCAGTAGGTGGGTAAAACGTTTCATCAAATCCTCCTCCTGTTTTTGATTGTCTCCCTCATCTGCATGTGCGATACCAATTTCCTATGCTTAATTCATTCTTCAGACTTGGATGTTTAAGAAGAGAATGTTATATTATAATTGTAAACAGGCAGCAGAGATTCCGCTCGCTGAATAAAAATAAGGATTTTTAAACCTCTGCGAAGAAAGAATGAGTTGTTTACAGACCTCCTGCTGTCTTCCTATTATCCCAGTTATATCTGTGAAAGACTTACATCTGCTGTGTGAAGGGAGAGGGATTACAGATAATCATGTTGTGGTGGAATGTGGCTACAAAGCACTCGCTTTGATTTTTAGATATCAAATATGAGCTAATGTGCTAAACCTAGAATAGTCGAATGACAACATTGAATGGTATTTAAAATCGTAATTTAATTTCCGTGTTTCTTTAGTTCAAGGACACGATTTCTAAACTAATGCATAAATATTAAGAACTCCAACAGGTGTACTGTGCTTTGATGCACCTTTTGGTTATGTATGCTTTGATGCGTACGCTATTCTTACATATACTTCACCTCTGTTGGTCTTAACGTCATTATCTCTACTAAAGATTCCACAGCACGTTTTCTCTTTTATGAGTCATAGTACAAAAACAAAGATTCAATCCAGATCAAAATTGGCAGTTCAGATATCAAAACAATGCACTTTTTTTTACCCAGGAGAAGCCTGTTCTGTCCATCTCCACTTCAAAAGATATTTAAACAATAGTTAAAAGAGTGACGTTTTAATTCAGTGTATATACTGCCACTTACGGCTCAAAACATCTGCCATGCTAGAGACCTAAAGGCCCAATTTTGTTATTGTTTCTGCTGCACTGTTGCTTGCCTGGCAGATAAGAAGCAGGTTTCGTGTAACAGGCAGGTTGAACCAGTTTCTTAACTACTGACTCAACTCAGTGACTCACGCTCATCATGTTGTGTCAACAGAAAGAGAGATAACACATCAAAACGCCAATGGAAAAATAAATCAAACGCACACGCCTCATGGTTTTAAATAAGTGTGCACAATATCAACAGAGACTCAGTAGTTCTGTTTATTCCCCGATGTTCAGTTAAACTGCTTCTACTGCTACTGATCTGGTTTTTGTCAGCTGGGTCATTTACACGTTTCTTTTTAAGAGGGTAGTTCAGTTTTTGTTTTTATATGTGAGGTTCAGCGAAGTTATTGGCAACAAAAGCTGCCTTAAATGTGGTAAACTGTTACGTCAAGCTTAAGTAAATTTAAGATTTCGAAATAACTCATAGTCATCAGTGTTTATTCTGGTGGAACACAGGAATGATTACACTTTTGTAAAAGAAAGTTTTTACTAGTGGTAAATAAATCCGGTGTGGGTTGAATTTGAGGAAACCAAATTCAGTTCAAAGGATCATATTTTTAAGGATCCTAAAGGCAGGTGTGGTATATTGTAATTGTTTTAAAGGATAACATTTTTTTTTTTACACAATTAAAAACATTCGACTCTATAATCTTAAAGTGGAAAAAAAAATCTTAATTTTCCTTCTTTTTTTTTTTCTTTTTTTTTTGTAGAGGAGGCGCTCTGAGAAGCGCCAGGAAAAATGAGTGTCCAGAATGAGAATGAGAAGGAGGAGATTGGAGCCTGGCATGGAAGCCCAAACAAAGACGAATCGGACAATCAACTTGGAGCAAGCATTCAAGAGTTCTTAGATTGAAGGGGAAAAGGAGCAAAAGGAAATGGGAAGCCAATTTACCACTATGATGTGGAGAACAAACCAGAAACTCTGCTCTGCCTCAGCCACTCTTTTAAGCTGCCTTCTGATGAGCTTTAATAAGCCACAACTGTGGGTGGCTGAGCATGTCAGCTCTGCCAGCAGCACAGAGACAACACAAGACTGCACACGCACACACACGCACACGCAGACTGCACAAGCACACACGCACGCACACAGGTTTTGGTCTCAGCGCCGCAGATATGACACAACTTGAATCTGACAGAAATTCTGTGGAGGGAGACAAAAATTAGGGTTATGGAATGATGCATTCTAACCTCAAAGAGATGGAGCTCATTACCAAAGATAAAACAGATGTCAAAACAAAATTGGAAACATACAAAAGGCTGATCACTGTAAAGCTTTTCCACTGATTATCAAAAGTGCTATATATGACTTTTAGCAATATTTTTCTGTGAAATATAAATAAAAAATCTTTTTTTTTTTTCTTAGAAACTAGTTCTTTCAGAATCCTTTACTATATGTGAGGCTCTGCAGCAAAACCAGGGACAAATCACCTGAGCAAAAAAATAAACAAATAAATAAATTTCTGGAAAAATTGTGAAAAAATAGGTTTTTTGCAAAATATAGTACTTGTAGTCATGAAGAAATCACCCCGTGGTTGGAGAAGAAGCCAACAGCAGTTTAGGAGATTTTCAAATGATAAACATTGTGCTTGAATTCAATATGTTTATAGAGTATATCTCAGGTGTTTTGGTGATGCAGGGGAAACTCGCAGCTGATTAACGTACCGAGCTTTGTTAGGCTATTCTGATGCTTTTGTTATTGGTTTGGCCAACAAGCTGCACTTTTTTAAGACACACATGGCTACTTAACATCACCACCCCAACTTCTCCAGAAGACATAGGCATCAGAGAAGATCCATTACTTCAACTATAAATGTCAACATTATTATTAATAGGACACCTTGCTGCACATAAACTACCTAAAAGACACAGGTAGTTTAACATTTTTTGCACAAATGTGTATTGAAAATTCAGAAAATTATTCACTAACATATTTGGTGAAATCTTTGTTCTTCTACATGTAACACATAATAGTTCCTATGTTTTCCCTCTCAAACATTGGCAGCACTAAATTAACTCAAAGTTAAACCAACCTGAAGGTGTGAAACACAGGAAGATCTAGCGTATGTGACTTTAACAGGTTGGTGAAGTTTCTCCCTCAGAGGTGAGTCTTGACTTAGCTCCTTACACTCAGACTGTTACAGTGTTATATGGCTTTCTATCTTATAAATGCCCATAAGTGTAAAAGCAACTGGTATTGTCAATAGTACACACTTGCTGCCTGACCTGAGACACACATACATGAACAGAAAAGCACACATGCACACACCTCTTTCCCAGACAGTCCCATATGGACTCATTAGGGGCCAGTCTATCGCCACCTGTGCAGAGAAAGGCCCAGTGCACAGACTTTAACACCAACAGTGGACAAGAGCCGTGCAGGGAATAAACACGCACACACACACACAGCCAGTCATGCTCAGGTGGAGGTTTGTATTCATGCAGAATGCAAGGATACACGCAAGTCTGTGTACACAACACTGAGAAAGGTACACACCCATTGTTGGGAACAGACAGAGACAGCTTGGGGACAGTGTGCACAGACTTTACAGTATCTAGACCCAACCCTCTGACTTTAGACTCATCACACACACTGTGTGTACTGGGAGTTCTCTTTCAGGCTTATGTCCCATTTAGAGAAGAGCAAAAACTCTTCCGTAAGAATCAAAAGTGGAGGAAAAGTGAATACATTTCTGTTTATTAGCAAACAAGAGCTTGATTTTTAACACAAAACTAGTACGAACAATAGCAAAATAACATCACTAAAACAGCTTAAAATATCAGAAACAAAACAAATATCCCACCCACTCAGCTTTATAAATATTCCTGCCCAAAGAAACATATAGGGTTAGTCATATGTTTGCTTTTACATGACTTGTGAAAAAGGACAAATACTACTTCTTATGCCTTTCTTCTTCCCACTCACAAAATAGTTGTTTTGTCAATAGATTCTTTGTGGATCTCTGCAGCTCCCCCAGAGTAAATATGGGTCTCTTGGCTGATTCTCTGATTAGCACTCTCCTTCTCTGCCCTGCAACTTTAGATTGATGGTCACTTGGTAGGTTTATAAAAGCAGTAAAGAAAGTAAATCATGCCCCTTCTTCCATCCACTTCACAATTATGGAATGCAAAATGTAGAAAATTTCAGTGAGTATGAATACTTTTGCAGAGGTCAGAGCATGTAGGAGCCAATGACGTGAAACTTAATGCAACTTCAAAGACTGAGGAGCTTCTGACAGTTCAATAAATTGTTGTTTACAAGAAAATTACAACAGAGTGATCGCTTTGTTTGCAATCTTCCCATCTTGTAGTCTGAAGAATCCTTTCATCACTTTGAGCAAACAGACCTCACCTTCACCACAACAGAACTTATCTGGTCCAAAAAAAAAAAAAAAAAGTTGTGCAAGTCATCAGTTTTCATTTGCTCATGTTGTTCATCCTTACTCAAGTGGAAATTGTGTCGCTGATTCTCCGTCCATGTTGGTCAGCGTCAAAAGAAATTTCTAGAATGCTTCTTACATGTTGTGGGGCGTATATGATGGACGGTTTTAGGGAGCTGAAGATTGATTTCAGTCTGTTTTTTTTTGTTTTTTTTTCATTTGAGCACTACAGTACTTCATCTTTGTGTAGTATTGCTTTCATAAGGTAGACTGCAAATCTTTGATTTTACGAGCTGAAAGACTGATGTGCATTAAATTTATTCTGCAGATATATAGATATATAGAACCAATTGAACCAATTTGGAGAAATTGGCAAATTGACAAATTTGTTGATATTTTTTTTCTTTTCCTTATCAGTATTGTCAATGAAGTTTTTTTTTTTTTTTTTCAAATTTAATTATGTTTAGTATGGAATTTGCCAGGCTTTTCTGTATAGTTCTTTTAAGCGTTATCGAACCTACTTACCCATCTAATTAGACTTTTATGAAATGTTTAATCTAGCTGACTTTTTAAGATTTATAAAGCATTCTTCAGTTATCACATTAATCACATTTTTCCTGATCTGTACTAGGCTGCAAGAATTTTATTTCTCAGTGTTGTAGTTAAACTATAATAATGACTCTCATCTTGTCACTATTATTGCAGATAAACTCTTTAAAAAACCTGAAAATAAAGAAAAAAAATAAAGATATCACAGATGAATGCACAGCAGACGATAGCTTTACCTAACAAACTTCTGAAGAAAAATGTAACAATGCGATTCAGACAAGTATGTATTTAAATAACATGAAAAGGTGAGGAGACACTTATTTAAAATCCTCCTGCTCTTTTGTTGCTGCTTTATGTTTCTGAAACACAAAAAGATATCTGTTGTTTTTTTTTTGTTGTTTTTTTAATGCAATAAAAAAACCACATTCGATGTCGTGGCTTATCTTTATACTTGGTGCTTCATATAATGTCAAATTTAGAGGCAGGCGCTATAAAGCTCTGAGAGAGCCATGGAAACCCAAAGTAAGACTCAGACATGTGTAATAGTTTACGATGCGTGGCTTGAGGTCCTTCATGGTCTCATAACCAAGCTTTATGTGGTCTGTCTCCACACTTGATTAATCCATAGGTAGAGAACTCTGTGCATGCAAAGAGCTCAATAACCTTCATCAGACATTCAAATGTGAGGAAATTATCGCAGAGGACCATTAACCCGTTTACCAACATTTCATAAACTGCACTATATTATTATTATCCAGACATTACATTTCTCAAAAATTTATTGAGTTTGGTTATGTTAAGTAATTGTCTTCACATCTCTGCAGACAAAGACATGTTTGTGACCAATGTGAATCAGGAAACCTCTGGACATGCTAACTGGGGTGCTTTAGCACACGCAGGGACAGAAATGAGATTATATTTTAAAGAGCTGAACAGAAGAAACACATTGATGGAAGGAAGTGATTGGTCAAAACAATAACCTGCCACTGGTCCGTTTCTGTAGGGTTTACAAATCATATTCCTGCAGATCCTGTCATGACTTTTCCATGGCACTACAACCGTCTGGAGTTTTTACTTATGCCATTTGTACAGCCAATTGGTTTTATTAAAGGTTTTTTTTTTTTTTTTTAATACCTAACAATGAGCTGTGTTTGCATAAAAAGTACAAACCGGAAATACATTTGATTTAGTTGTCTGATGTCCTATCTCATTTTTAAGCCAATAATAACACAAAGGTGACTGCTGTAGTGCTTGGAATCTGTTTTGTGACACATAACCAGTCAAAATAAAGTGACCCCCCTTGCCCCCCCAGCCAAGTTACTCACAGCAGGAGCACAGAGCTCTGTGTTGTTAATGACCTGCCAAAGTCATGCTCTACTTTGAGCCGTTTCTTTGTGCTTCCACACTTCTCAGGGGGCATAGCATTCACACTTTATCACAGTAGGTCAGAGCCACACAGGTCCCCTCTGTATTAGAACTGGTTCTACCGTCCTGTTCCTAACAGGGTACAAATTTTAAGAGTTCACATATACGTGCTGAGATGTGTTCGCCTGCACAAATAGCACAATAATAAGTTGACCTTTATGCTGGATCTGTTACTTATGTTCTGGGATATTTCATCATGGTGGAGCCAAGCGAAAGATCTCTCATTTCTAACTTTTCTTGCTCATTTTTCCTTGCAAACCGGCCTTGCAGGTGCAAGGCTTTCGCTTGACCCTTCTTCTCTAATCAGACATATTCATGGGAAGCCCACATCAATAGAGGAGCTCCATAATCCAGGAAGCTATGCACTAAAGCCACTCATTGTAGAAGGAATAATGCATGTCCATTCACAGCACAACTAATGGCACACACCAAGTATTTCCCTGCCATCTTTTATTTAACTGGATCAAGATTAAAAAAAAAAAAAACACTGTCGATTTGACTAAAGTCAGTTGATCGTACTTTTTATTCAATATTTTCCCTTTCTACACTGCTGCTTTATCCATGTATTTTATTCAATCATTCTTTCTTGTCCTTCTGCTAACCTCAGTATGAATGTAAAAATGTGCACAGTGCCTTGCAGAAGTATTCCTAGTCCATGAACATTTTCATATTATGTCAGATTACAACCAAAATCTTCTGTTTATTGTGTTATATTTGTAAGCGATAGACCAACAGATTAAATAGCAGAAATAAATATTACATCATATTCAACATTTTACACATAAAATGACCTTATATGTCTACAGACTGAACTTTGGATTACTCTAACACATAAACATGGGTATTATGTAACAGGGAGATCATTTTTGAAAATATTTTTCACTATTACACTTTGGATTAGTCTGTTGTTGTTTCAAATAATAAATAAACATAGCGTTGTAGTTCAAGGATTGTGGATAGGTTTGGGGTGCAGCATGTGCGACTTAAGTCAGCTAGGTTATGGAATATTTTTTTAATGTGATTTATTATTATTATTATTATTATTATTATTATTATTATTATTATTATTGTTATTTTATTTTGAGTTTAAAGCAAAACAAGTTTTCAGGACATTGCTTTTATTTTATGAAATAAAGCACTCCAGGAACCAGTCGGCCAGTTTCACAGTTTGGTTGAATTGATTCTTGTTTTGGCTTCTAATGGCACCGTAACAGTAACTGGTGAAAATATGTGCTGTTATATGTATAACCGTTTAATAGAATAACATGGTAGTTCGCTTCTCCATGCAGTTTATGAAGTCTGGCTGATTGCTCTAAATGTGAAAAATACACTCACCTATTTTCAAATGTTCATAAGCGACACCTGAGAAATAAAAAGTTAAAGCTTTTCAAAGCCTAGCATGGTAAATGGATTTTCTGTATCATTCAGTCTTTATTTCAGTCCATTCTTAGACAGGAGATGCAAATTAATAAATCAAGACAAGAGCAAATTGAAGCGATTTGTTTTTCATGCACCATTTCAATTTAAAAAATGTTATCTTCATCAAGGCAGAAGCTTGTATCTTATTCAGGTTTCTTTTAAAAGCTGACCTGCAGCATATTTGCCTAAAGAAAAGAAACCCAGGTCGCTTTGAGATGAATCCACGTGAAAATCCTCACATAACACCTTTTGCTTTTCATCCCTTTACAAAAGGTGTGAAATTATTATTTTTTTTATTATTATTATTTTTGCTCGGATTTTATGTGGCACAGACATTCACTTCAGCACATTGTTATGTTTGTTTTGTACCACTAGCTCGTCACCCTTGACACCAGATTGTTGCCATCCTTGAATTCCAAGTATTCGTCAGTGGTAATGGTTAAAAACCACCTTTCATAACAAGATAGACATTTTCAATGTCTATCTTTTGTTACCATCTTTTTGCCTTTCAGTCTCTGGGTGTTTTTATGGAGCGCCGGTACGTGTCATTAACTGCTTGTAGAGCATGAGATTTGACATTCTGTTTGGTGGAAATAACTAAAAAAAAAAAAAGAAAAAAAAAAGAAAACTTCAACCTCAAGGACAGGACAACGGAAGAGCAAACATCTTCACATAACTGCATTTTTTTATATATTTCTCTTTGACTATATAAAACAAACATGTGGGCAGTTTTTAATTTGTTTTGCAATGTTTATTTACAAGTGACAGACATGTCACTGTAGCCTTTTAAAAGGAAAATTTGCTGCATACAACAAATAGTGCCAAACCACATCAAAAAGTCATAGAACAAGATGGTGCACTCTGGTAAGCCTTCCTGAAACTGCAATCTGGAAGGCTTTGCACAGTCTAATTTGCAGCTTAACAGCTCCTAATTGCACATTTTATCAAGGTGCTTGGGTGCTCCTATTTGTATGTACATGTGTGTAATGTCCTGGTGTAAGTGCCAGTGATCCAGTCATTAGCATCCTGCCTGTACACGCGCACGCACACACGCACGCTGACACACACGCAGACACGCGCAAGCCAATACCGAATGCACAGCATCCACACATAAACCCGCAGCCAAACCCCAACTGTTCACTGCAGCATGCAGCCCTCATCCGTCCTCCAGCAAACACACTCATTGTTACCTCTATTTACACACATTTGGCAAGTGCACGCACACACAGCATCCCATTCAATTTCACACATGTCAGGGGAGACTCCCAACCAGGCAGTCATATTAAACCAGCTCATTATTTATGCAAGCGAAGAAATTGCCATTCCCCGATTTGCCTCATAAAATGTTAATACATTCATCTGAAGACTGTAGTCTTTTAATCTTGCACACCAGAAAAACACTTATCTGCCACTACAGCACCATGTAGTACAGTAGCTCATTCTCTCCTCAGACTCGTTTGCTCGCAGTACGTCTGTGTTGTGCGTTCTCCATCTCCAGTCCCCTGTCTCTCCAGTCAGAGGCTGGCAGAGATCACGCGAAGCATTTGGGGATGTAGAGTCCCGTTGTCTGCTTTTGTTTGATTGTGAAACATGGTAGATGATTAGGTTTAGCGAGTTTTAGGAGGTATCAGTAATGCACTGTGATTCTGTTGAGGTTGGTTCATGAAAAATCAAAGTTGGTTAAATGTGAAGTTCATTGTAAAAATAATAATAATAAAAATAATAAATAAAAACGCACTCCAACGTGGTTGTGGATTTACAAGGCAACTGACAAGAAGATGTTCTACACAAACCTGAAAACCAAAAGTGGAAAAAGTAGAGAAGTTGTTTTATTAATCCTGATTATATTGTTCTTTGTGATAGCAAAATGTTCATATCGCAGATCGAACTAGAAAGGTTTCTGAGGATAACAGGATTTTCTGCATTTGGATCCACGTTTCTTTAAAACAGGAAGGGACTGCTTTGTGTGATGAAACGTGTTGCTGCACACCTAAAACTGTTGACAAATAAGACCTTTTCTTGCAGCACCAAATGAAATATTTTTGACATCTACCTTACCTGCCACCACAACTTTTTTTTTTCTAAGGTTCTGAAATTGATGAAAAATCACTATTCTGAGACTTCTTAGAACCACTGCAGTTGTTACCATAGTTTATTTTTTTCCCAGGTAAAATCTCATTTTGTTGTAGGAAGACTCACTGGAGGGAATTTCTGAGTTTAAATGAATAGATGTGTCCCCAGAATCCTCTGAGAGTCCCGTCACTGCAGTGCTGTTCAACCATCACAAGTCAAACACTGTCCGATTATGTGTAAAAAAGTGAGACCTTCAACTGCTTCTACTCAATGATAAAACAGGTGTTAGGAGAAATGAATGCGCTGGTGGCATGCCCATCTGAATCACACTGAAAGTGCTGCTCAGAACTCGAGCAAAAATATAACATTGACCTGAATGCTACCAGAATTATAATTTGTCCTCCCAAATTTCCCCTACTTCTTACCACTATTTTTATCTCAGGTAGCTAAAGAGTTATGAAATGGTGCCTGACATCAGTATTTTCTAGGTATAATAGGTCTGCAATAATTTTCAGCTGGACTGCTCAATCAAATTCATCGATTTTGGACACAGCGATGCATGAACATCATTTTAAAGAAAAAGTTGTAAAAGAGGAAGACACACACCCTTCAACCGAGTGTAAAAGTCACAAAGCACGGTAAGAAACAACTTCCCTTTATCTATTTGCATCGATGCTGTGAGGGTTTATTTGCAAACTCAGCTAAGTAATGCATAAAGGAATAAGGTCTAGATATGTGTTGTTTGGTGCTCGATGTCCATCTGTGACTAAAAGAGCAGTGCAGAACACACTGAGACGACATCATCTGCCAACACTAACACTTGAAAACTTGTGTCGACTGATCTGCGAGTTGCTATGAAGTAGCTGGACATCTTGATTAGGGTGTGGGTGGACAGGCAGGATTTGCATCCCTGTTGCTTTGCTGAGATTCGTCCCAAAGTGTTATGTGTAATGACAAGTTGCTGTAAGTGTGCCATTAGTGAGATGATAGAGGGTGCTAGTACCATTCACACTGCGGAAACAATTTCTGGATATTGAAGCTCTTCTCTGTTCTTGTGCCAGTAGAAAAGTTGTGTGATTTATTTTTATTTGTTTTTTTTTGTTTTTTTTTGAAAGCACAGGTCAGTATCGAAATGTGTTTGAAAATGGAAATGTCTTTAAACTTTTATGACACAGGTAACCTACTGAAGTTATGAAAACATATATCTGACTACTAAATGTTGATTGTAGTGTTTTCAATTCCAGAAAATATCCATTCCTATATATGTCTGCTTCCACTGTAACACAAGGAAATGGGGGACTGGGTTCTAGCATCATTCCCAAATAACCACTAGGTCTGTTGATGGTGTCTAATGGTTATGGCCAATGATGGCACTCATTTGCTTCAGTCATCTGACAGTGAATGTTTTTGCATACCTTACAATGATGCCTGCTGTGGTGAAGGAAAAATAAATGCGGTTTCTCGTCTGGACTAGTGGTGATTATCCTCCATGAAAAAAAAAAGCAGTTATTACTTATTATTTCAAAGTTCCTCGACATTCTGATCAACTTAAAGCATAAAGCATTTTTAATGGCATTATTTGGGGGTGCTGATAAGAGCTGCACTGTAGATTATATCAATATTTAAATTAGTATTTTTTTTAGTGTTGTAAGATGATGCTACTGACTTTTCAGTATCATTAACGTCTCAGTAAGAGTCCCTTCGAGTAATCTGATCCAAACACAGCTGGTCAGTAAGAACAGCTGTTCCTCAGATCATTTTTTTCCAATAACTGTATTTATCACTCTTCCCAATTGTGAAATATGTTTTAACTGTATGTAATTTACAATGGGACTTATTACTTTAGTTTTTTTATGTGTAGGTGTCTTATTTATGGTTTTGCAATGTATATCCTTATAAGATGTGAAGGACTCTGGGACTTTTTTCCAACCTGTGAAAAGTCAATATACAGTATTTCCCTCTTGAACATATTCACAGTCTACTCTGTGAAATAAATAAATAAAAATCTTTTGACCTTAAATTATTCTAAAAAGTTTGCTTTGTGTTATATGTTCTGTGTTATATGCTATGCAATGAAAGCATGCAGAAAACAAGAAATATAATGTGTCTAATATTAAGGACAGTGAACATTTTTTTATCTATGGAAATAGAAAACTTAGCCATAGGTTAAGAGCAAAATCTATTCTGACCCAGTTGTCTGTTTTTTAGTTTCATTTGAAATACATTTGACCCCAAGCAGTTCAACGGTACATATTTTCGCTAAGCACACAAATCACTCCTGTTTTCACAAAAAGAAAGGAGGCAAAGGAGTAAGCTTTTTCGTCCTTGCAATCAACAAACTCCTAAAAAAATGACAGCATGAAGAGAAAAAACACATTTCTTTCTGCACAAGCATCTGGAAGGACATCGTTTTTACGTAAAAAGCAAATAGCCAGAAAGGCAAAAGAGACTTGAAGCCAACAGTTAATTTTTGTCAATACCTTTCATTCAAGAGGACATCCCGTAACAATGTAATGTAGTGTTTCGGCTCTGCTTTCTGTTTCAATAAAATCACTTAAGACTACATCCAATTTTTTCTTGAACAAAAAGAAGCTTCCTTTTTTTTTTTTTTTTTGCTTTTCAGAGCTATGTGGTCCAAATTGCTCTGTGAGAACAAACTTCAATCTAAACTTTCTTCAAAGAAACAACATTGGCCTTGACAGCATAACAGGCTGACCTTCTGTACTTTCCAAATATCAAAAGACTCATTTCAACACCCATTCATTCACTTTCACACATTAATATAACACATTTCCTGGTACAATAGGCCAACATACAAACACACGCAGATGGCAGGCACTGGGACCAATCCAGTGTGTGTGTGTGTGTATTTGTGAGTGTACGTGTGCGGGTTTGCGTGTGTGTGTGTGTGCGTGTGTGTGTGTGTGTGTGTGTGTGTGACTGCGGCGGTAGGAGGTTGACAGGCAGTATGTCTGTGACTGCATAGCCAGTCCATTTCTGTCAATGCCCACTTAGAAAAAAAGGGGCTTATTTACTTAATGTGTGTTCAAAAATACAGCACAGCTGAGTGGAACTTCAGGTGCATAAACAAGGTAAGGTTTGTTTTTATGATATTGTGTCGCAATCTGTATATGCGCAGAGGCTCTGCCAGAAACAGAAATGGGCATTACTCGGTTACTTAGTATTTCTGGCGCACCGATAAAGCTCTTGAAGCCACCGGAGTGAATAAAATCCAACAGATTGGAGTGGGGGGGGTTGCACTGCTCAGATTCTTCGGCCAGCCCGCTGTGGCTTGATAAGATTTTGTTAACCGCCAGCTCAGAACACCTCAAACTTCAAACAGTTACAAATTGCCTTGGAAATTGTTGCAGGCTGCATGTCAAGCAGATAAATTCATTCCTGATCATGCATCTAGCTCAATTTATTTATAGCAACACCAGGCTGGCCAGAGGAGATGAGGGCTGGAGGGAAATGAGGGCTGTAGAGACCGAGATTAAAACATATCAGCTGAGTAATGTAAATACAACTAAACACTGACTTCATGCGGTTGGTGATGGTGAAGAGCTGATACTTTGTTTGCCAAATTGACTGATTTAAATGTCATAGACTTGAACATCTGATGACATTTCATACACTGGACAACTGTCAAAAATACCTCAACAAAGACTAAAACTGTCTGATTTCAACGTTTTACTTCAGTTACTTTATTGTAATGACCAGCATTAATCTGTAATGACATAAAATCTTGCAATCTATCCTGCCATGATGAAAAACAAACACATATTTTTTTTAGGGCAACCTCTCAATTAGTTGAATAAACTATTATTGTTACCTAAGTATTTGTCACATCATAACCAAAAACATTAATGTATTTTATGGAGTTTTGCGCGATAAAGTTGTAATTTTAAGAAAAAAATACTGAAAGGTGAAGCAAGCAGAAGTATTTAGCGCCTTGTGAAAAGGTTTGTGAAGTGACTCTCTTTAAATTAATTTTGCATCGTCTCTTATGGTATGTCTCTACCAGCCTTTTATATTTAGAGGATTAAATATGTCTTTGCAAATTAGTTCAAGCTGAGCCAGACTGGATAAATAATGCATTTAGATTTGGGTCTCTTGCCACAGGTTCTCAATTACATATATGTCTAGACTTTGATTGGACCATTATTTGATATGAATTTCTCAAATTTTCTAGCTAATCTTTTAGCTTATTTGTGAAAAAATCTTTGAAAACTAGGTGTACTTCTTCTTCCCCCCCCCCCCACAAATCTGTTACTTTGAGTTGATCCATGACATAAAATCTCAATATTGAATAGTATGGCTCTTAATCTATTTTTTTAGGTCAAAAAAAAGAAAAGAGCTTGTTGCAAGGAACTGTCAGTATTATTAGTCCCAGTTCCATTTAGCTTGGACAAATATATATCTTCAGTGGACCCACTGGGTGCATGGTGCCCTTGGTGCTGGACAAATGTACAGTCTTAAATAAAAGCATGATACAGAGGCTCAGATAAAAGCTGCAGTAAATGGCAGAAAAAAGGACTGACCAATTTATCCAGCAGCAGGATGGCTACATGGATCATGCTGTTAAACACCAGACCAATATATTGAACTATCCTTGGAAAAAAGGGGGAAAAAAGTGAAGCTTATCCAAGATTTTTGGTCTGCTGAAGTCTTTATGAAAGTCTGATGCCATCCCTCTTGCAATAACAACCTGCAAAAATGTTACGGTGCGGTGGCTAAGGGGCGATGAGCACCTGTCCCTTTTGCTCCTTGCCCTTTAGTGCCCTTTTGGTCTTTTTTTTTTTTTTTTTTTTATTTTTTCCTAAGACCTCTTCTGACATAATAACATGTACTAAAATTATTTGTTTTTTTGTTGGGGTTTTTTGTACAATATAATAAGAAGGTCACCTTGTTACCTTTGACCTTTTGCCAGTGACGCATGGTGCAGTTGCCTTTTGCGCAGTGAGATAAGGCGGCTAACTGGAGCTCAACGTAGCGAACATTCCAGATTACAGAACAGTTTTTGGTGAATTAAAAGAAACGTTTTTGGTGAATAAAGTGGAGTAGACTTTTTTTATAGATTACAGTACACTAAAAGGTTGCATTGTGCCCTTGTTTATATTTTAATAGTGTAATTCTGTAAAGACAAGACAATATGTCTGGTGGTCTAGCTCTGATTTACATATCTTGCTGAATTGCGGGTTTGAATATTGCAATACTTTCCTATAACAAAATAGACCTGCAGAAAGAAATTACTAATAAAATATCTTACATATGCATAGTTGTATGCTCTATATAGAGATTTTCCTTAGCTTTGATTGTATATCTCACAATTTTGTAATTTATCATTGTTTATTAAACTCTGAAAGCTGTGTGGCTTTGTTAATATTCTGTCCTAGAATGCGGTTAGATGTGCCCTTTTTTTTTTTTGAGCACCTGCCCTTTTAGTGGTCTCTGCACGGCCCTGCAGAAATGATACCAAGAGCAATAATCTACAGTGACAAGACAGGTCTACCATGGTTGCACATTCAGTTTTACCAATGAACAGAAAGAACAAAACAGAGTTGGTAAAAAATACATAAGTTACAAAAAAAATGCAAAAGAAGAAAGAATTTTTAAAATAACCAAGTATCTTTTGCTCTACTGGTGGAGTCATAATTGATGCGTGGGATAGCTCTAACCTTTTCTTTGCTTTGAGGTAACAACATAAGATAATTAGATTGTGGTTAATGTGGTGCCGTGAACCTGCAGATAGACCGCATTTCCACTGGCATTAACAAAGAGACTTTTGTGGCTGCTTCCTGTTTGCACTTGAACATGCATTCTTGAGAAATAAGTCCTATAATGTATATGAAGTAGGTTTATCACTTATGCCCTTTTAGAAAGTGGGTGTACAGAGAAGTGTATACGATTTGTAAAATGCGCTCTGGATTAGTGCAGAGTAACGTACTTTGTTTTGTCACAATCTTTTTTTTCTTCTTTTTTTCATATTTAATGATTATCTAACCATTTTGGGAAGCAAGTTTGATGCACATCGAGTGACCCAAAGTGGATTAATCCAAAATTAGTGGTTAGGCAGGTATTAAATATGAATGTTATTGTTTGTATGAGCTTAAAAATGCCTCATTGAGATGTGCTCTTTAAAAGAAGACTTTTAAAGAGGACTAAATGGTGTAGACTAATTTGAGGTGCTCTACATTTTACACTATGGACTAGTCAAAGTCACATTTGAAGAGTACTTTTAATTTTTGGGAGTTTTTGATAATGTAGGCATCTAAATTCAATCAGAACAAATTAAGTGCTGCTGCACAAAGCGGATCTGGATTAAAATCAACTACATTTAACATTTTGACTTATCGACTACCAAATAATTATTAGCTTCAGCACTAGAATGTAATAAATACTGTAGATCTGGATTTAGATGGACTGAAGTTGGTACTAATATAAGTGGCAACATTTGAGGAACTACATATTCAGAAACCATATTTTCCCACTTATTCATTAACCAATAACCACCTCCTAAGGAATTATTTCTGATATCTAAACTCTATCAGCATTTGTGAAGCTCACAGTTAACAGATGGAAGTCAAAGTTTGGACCTTAAATAGCTCGACCTTATGGTGCAGTGTGTATTTGCCTGAAAGATAGAACAGATTGAAACATGTAAATGCCACCAGCAGACACGTCTCTCTGTGAAACTCAAAGGATTCAGGCAGTTTGCCACATTGCAAACAACCCATGAGTCTTTTCTCATGTGCAAACTTTATTGTCCACAGTAGACATCAAGGACAATCCTCAGACTTTTTTGTTCTGATGAAAAACAACAGCATGCCACATCTGCCTAATATTTGTAACATTTTATGATGCCTTTTTTCCTGTGTCTTTTTTCCTGTATCGCATATTTCAACTCTAAAAAAAGACAAACAAAACTGATTTTAATGCTTTTTTTTTGCAAAGAACTCCGTCGCCTTTGCTTCAGTAACTAGGTCAGAGTTTCTCTAGGGAGGGAGCAGGCTTCCATAATGAGAAAAGGGGAGTCACTGACATAATGTCACACAGCTGAACTTGTGTGTGTAGGAGTGAGACACCTCATCAGGTGGTTTCACCTAGCTGTGGTGTTCTCACAGCGCTCTGCACTGATGGCCCTGCTAACTTCCTGCCTGGAAGTATTTTTAGCCTTGCTGTCTCACCTCCACCGTTTCACTTTTCAACATGTGCGCGTACACACAGACACACACACACACACACACACACACACACAATGCACGTTACAAGCCTCTCCTACTCACACAAAGCACCTTTTTTTTTTTTTTTCACTTTATGAGCCTACTTACAGTGGTGAAATTGTCACTTTCTTTCACATTTTTGCCTGGACATTGAGAAAACCCTGTTAGCAAAAGGAAAGTCCATTATTGTCTTTCTCTGGAAGTCAGCAGCAAATGTGTTGACATTTTAATGATCTGTGTGCCTTCTGTTTTAGATTAATTTTAGAGTTAATCATTAGGTGGGTGTTGGTTGAGCCAATGAACGCATACAGTGAATGTGGACAAATGGAAAGAGCAGTTGAAAGGGAAAATGACAAAGGAAACATTACAGAGCGTATGGGGTTCTGTCTTTTAAAATGAGTTAGGCTTATTAAACAGGTATCGAGGGACAGACCAAGTAAAGAAGGTTCTCCAGCAGACTACTGACAAGTAAAGTTTGTTTTTCTCTTGTACAGGCACATTCTGAACTGCCAGTAAATAAATTGCAAAGTTATTGAAAGGTTCATTAATTGCATAAATTTAATTCAAAAAGTCAATCTCACAAAGAACCACAACACACGAGTGATACATTTCAAAATGCCAATACTTTTGACAATTACAGCTTCTGACCAATACAAATACTTACTTTCCCTGTTGATAATGCATCCTTTTCTAAGTTTGTCATAAGTCTTTCCATGATTATATTGCGTAATATATCTAAGCTAGCTCTATGCAATTCATCAGATTTATCATGCAAGGTTAATTTTGCCTTGAAAGAATCACATAAACAAAAAAAGTCACCATAAAGTGATCATTTTTATGCTGGCATTACGTTTTGCAAGAATGCACCTTTTTTTTGTGAAATCTTTAAGAACAACTCAAAGAAGCCAGTCGGAAGTTCTTCAAACTTGTTACTTAAAAAGAATAAACAATAGTGTTAAAAACAGACCCAATATGACAGGATGCATGATTTGTCTGACAAATGATGGATTAAGATCATCCCACGCAACCACAATGTGAGTGTGATCTGTCTGACAGTCGAATGTTCTCAGTCAGGTCACTACCTCTCTTTGAGTCACAGACTAATAATAAGAACTGGGTGAGTGTGATATTGACAACAACCAGGACACAGAGTGACAGTGAAGTGTCCATTAAAGCTGAAAAATCTCACTTCCTCGTAACGATAACACCTTGACCTTTTCAACACTGGATGTTCTCACAGCAGGACAGGTGACACCATGAGTCAAATGACTCGTCATAAGAACACCACGCTGTATTGAAGTAGTGAAAGATTTAATTCATGCCTTATTAGGAGGAGCTATGGTGTTACAACTGTTACAGCAAGAGAGAGGATACAGCTGAACGGCGCCGTTTTTTTTTTCCCTCACCGATTTATTTAATTTGAGTATTTTTACCACCTCCGCTTGATTGAATGTTGGTATTTAATGATAAATATCTGACTATAAAAGAATTAATGCTACGTGAAGTAGTCTGGTTTAAAAACTGTAAAATGTGTGTGTTGAAAATACCGCAAAGGGTAACACTTTATTTGAAGGGGGTTGAATAAGACTGACATGACACTGTCATAAACACATGTCATGAACATGAATAAGCCTTCATGAATATTTATGACTGTTGTCATAAAGCGTCATTCGGCAAATTATGACACTTTTAATACAAAGTTGGCATTATTCAAAATGTCTTTGTTATGACAACTTGACATTAACCAAGAAATCATTACTGATATAAATTTGTTCTAAAAGTATTACTGATTTCACTTTAAAAATTAGGTAACTTTATGTTATTAAAGGTAAAGTTTAAACAGTAATGATTTCTTGGTTAATTTCAAGTTGTCATAACAAAGACATTTTGAATAATGTCAACTTTGTATTAAAAGTGTCATAATTTACCGAATGACGCTTTATGACAGTCATAAATATTCATGAAGGCTTATTGATGTTCATGACAGGTGTTATGTCATGTTTATGACAGTGTCATGACAGTCTTATTCACCCCCCTTCAAATAAAGTGTTACCCCGCAAAGATTATGTGCTTCTCTAAAGAGTCACTAATCTCTAAAGTTTCACAGAGCCAAGCGTTGTTAAATGGACAGCAGCACAGAGTTAACTCTGGAGTGCCAAGTGGAAAGAACATTCACATGAACCCAGAATCCGTCTTGTAAAATTTCTCCCTTTGCAAATGTTAAAAAGATATTTCACCTCCCTAAAGCTTTACACACAATCTCATTGTGAAGCATTTTACAATCGTGCAATGAAGTGTTGTGTCTGAAAACACATTTTTAGAAGTCTAAGTGTTGTAAAAATGACATGAAGCTGTAATTACCTAATCTTTTTCATAAGCTCGTATTTCCACTCTGCGCTCCGTCAGCCCTTCACATCTGTTTTTATTCTGTTCTCTGCACATGCTACATTTTAATAGGGCTACATTTTCAGTAAAATCCTCTCATTCTCTACTCTGCAAGCAATTTGGTCCATAGGATTCAGCCAAAAAGAAAGTTATGTAGCAATGTTCACGGTAAAGCAAATTGCTTGTTTTTGAGGTGCACCGTCGGTTCTATTCTCCATATTTATTAGTCTTGTTGAGGTGTTGCCCCACTTGTTCATTTCTTTGTTTAGTTTCTGAGTTTATTCTTGTGTTCTGCTTTCTTAGATTCCTCTTTTGCTTTCATGATCTTTTGAGTACCAGTTCAGCTCCTTCCGTGTTTATGAGTCTTGTTTCCCCGTTTCTATATTGTTCACACTCACCGATAATTAAGCTCATTCAGCCCACCTGTGTCTGCCCGGCCCACTTATGCTGCTCACCTGTTTCACCTGCTATATAAGCTCCTGATTGATCATTGTTCGATGCCAGGTTCTTCAGTTCCAGCTTCAGTTTGTAGCGCTCTCTAAGATGTGCCGTTGAAGTGGCTGTCTGCGCCTTGCCTCTGCTTCGATCATTTCCATGTTTCCTGACGTGTACTTATATTTCCCTATTTTTTTTTTTCTTCTCCATTTTGATTTCACCTTTGTTCAGTGTACACTATGGTTCAGTTTGTGGGTTGCTTAAAGTGAATCGAAACAATTAACATCAAGGGCTTTGGTAAAGGCCAGGGGTAGTGATTTGCAGCTGTCACACAGGAAAAAGCTAGTGGCTTCAAAATATGTGTTGAACATTCAGTCGAAGCAAACCAGGGTTATTCCTGCGATCACAAGTTCAGCTACCATCTGTTTCAAACAAACAAAGAACTGAGAAGAAGGTGTTTTGTTTACATGTAAGAATGTTGGTCCGGAAGGCGAAGCTTCACTGCGCTACAGGAATAAAGTTAGCATTTCATTTTGCAAAAAAATGCAACGTCTTGGCGCTGCATGTGCTAAGTACCGCTTTGCTAACCTGCTGCATCGTTGTTCAGGCTCCTCACGGTGAAGGCGGGGGGCTGCGGCAGCCCCAGAGTCTTCTTGCAGCTTCTGCTAACTGAGAATTGAACTGATCCTATTTTATTTTCTAAAAGCCAGCAGATGACATTTTTGATGGGGGGGAGAAGTTCTTTCAAAAAGATTGTAGCTATAAGAACAGTGCTGAGTGGTTTAGGCGTCACGATGAAGGGTGAGACAGGCCTTCAGAGGTTGATAATAAGTCATTGTCAGTAGGAGACATGAGATCTGTAAGGTGTCAGTGATATGGAAGTGAGTGAGGCGGGGATGTGTAGTGAGGATCTTGTAAAGTAACAGCATAACTGTTCTCTTACATCGATTTTCAGCTTTCTCTGATCCTTTATATTCCCATCCATCTATGCCTCCTTTCCTCTTTCATGCTCTCATTAATTATTTTATGTATTTTAGCCCTCTATTTTTATTTTTAGGTGTTCAAATTTTCAATTGCTCCTTTCACCATCCTTGACATTCCTCATTTATTGTTATTTTAGTGTAAATCATGTTGGTCGTGTAAAAGAGAACAGAAAATGTGCAAATGAATGTATTCATTCATTTCTGATTATATTTTAAGTTATAACCTTTTCAATCTACCTGTCATCCAACTCTTATCTCATTTATGAGAGTTTTGGTTGAAAAGAGACAATGAATGACAGATATTATGTTGATAGTAAAGAGATTGTGTACAGAAAGCAGGGAATAAGCAGTGTGGATCTGTCTTTGTAATGACAAGGGTATTTTTAATGTGATGCTAAATTATAAGGACTAATGCAGGAGCTTAAATCTACACATTAAGAAACATGGAATAAAGATGAAAAAATACTTATTTTGAGTATTAATCTGACCTTCCCCTTTATATAATTAGACATTTCTCAGCTTTAGCTTCTGTGAATAACAGAAACATTACTTTGAGTTAGGATCAGGTTGTTCACACTGTAGATCTCAATAAAAACATTTAGCCTTGGAAAATAAGGTTTTATAAAAGCCAATACATGACGTTAGGATAAACAGTTCCACACCATTGTGAGTAGAAGCAATTAAAAATCATTATTCATATTTGCTATTTGAATACAGGTTTTGTGAAAGATTGTCTTGTCCTTCTACGGTTTTTTAAATGTGTTGCATACAACAAAAAGCTGCACATATTTAGTATTTTTTTTCTTATCTTAAATATAACTACTTCTTTATTCACAGTAGCACAATACTTTTTAATTACTTCACGACATTTTTTGCAGGTTTGCCGTTTGATTTCTGTGAGTAAATAGGTCTGATTAAATATCTAAATCAATTTATTAATAAAGAAAGTAGAAAACGCAAAGAGTTTTATTTTGGTTCCATGTTGCTCTCGAAGACATTGAGGAAAAAAAGGGATTTTTTGTAAATATGTGTATTGGTATATTTATATACAGACAGTTTTCACCAAGACAAGATTGATATGCATGAGCTGATATGCAAAATTTCAATCTGGGCTCTTTGAGTGATAAAACCCATCTCTGAGGCGGCTGGTTTCTGCGCTTTGTAGCCGAGACCTGAAGGATAAAGTTCAAACAGTTTATGTTCAGGATGTGTGGGGTCTGCAGAGATGTTGGCCTGCAAAGTCCTAGATGGAGACAAGGTCAGACCTGATGATCCTCTCTGCAGAACTAATTGTTCGTTGTAGTTTGGACTTGTCCTGTTTTGTGATGGATGTGCACTGGATAGTTCAGAACCAGCAGCTCCTGGAGCATATTCTTGGGTGGCTGCAAGAAATATAGCCTCTGTTGTCCAGGAGATAACTTATAGTAAAGTTTGCTATATCAACAGAATGACATTGTAATCATAATCTTTTATGGGTGTTCAATATAGTTTATCGAATTGAAATGTTTCAGAAGTCTTTCCACACGAGCACCGATATAAGGTGAATATGAAATGGGTTATCAGAAAGAGGTTCAGCCTGTCTTCTTCCAAACTGCTCCACGTAAGGCCCAGGCTCATGGCTTGCAATGTCAAGCAAAGACAAAAAAAAAAAAGATCCTCTATGAGAATTTATCCTGCAAAGGAAGACCAAATATGAAAGAGAAAGACAGAAGGTGGTGCTTTAATCACTCACTCATTCTCTTCTTTTTTTTTTTTCCACGTCTCCATTTCTCTGTCTGTATGCCTTTGGAGACGCTTTAGTCACTGTAATCCGCTGAGCGATGCTTTAATCACATCTTCGTGGGCCTCCACTTTTTAATTAAGGCCCGTGTTTCAGCTCATTTCACTGTGCATATTTAGCGAACCGGTGGGACGCCAAGGCATTCATCAGGCAAGAGTCTGACAGAAAAGCATCAGGCTGCTCGGGTACACACGTGCAAAGACACTGATTGGGTTTTGAACGAAGGGCAGATGAAGGGCCACAATTATAAACACAAAACACACCACTGCATTTACTGAGCTTCTTCTTTCCTTTTTTTTTATCAACATAATGTCTTGACGGTAGGAGTAAAAGGGCACCTCTGACACTTGGCGCTTTTGAACAAGCCAATTAAATATTCTCTCCAAATAACACTCTCTCCAGATAACACAACACGCTGTGCCATAGCTATTAGAGTAATTGCTTTTTGCTTCATGAATTGTTTTGTTAGGTATTTTCTAAATAAAATGTTATTTCTTTAATCTCCGCCTGCCCCTGTACGTTAGCTGGCAAATCTAAATTTCATTCGAGTATATTCCATGAGCGCCTTTCGGGAAAATGCAGTGGCAATAGATTTTAAGAGCATACATACAAATAAAAAATGGACTCTGCAAGCATTACGCACTCCCACAAACATCATTTCCTTCTATTTTCTGCAAATTTATACCTCGATTTCATTTTCACCCTCTTAAGTCCTTATTCACACTTTCCTTTTAGTCCTTTTATTTTTCTGTATTCCTGTCTTTTAAACACACACAGCGCACGGAAACACACAGAAAGAGAGGGATAGAGAGAGAGAGAGAGAGAGAGAGAGAGAGAGAGAGACAAACACAGCTCCACCCATTGCTCCATCAGTGATTATCGCAGAGTCTTCCATTAACTTCACAGCAAGCGGTTTTCCATCTCCCTCAGATTGCTCCTGTTTGTCATCCTAAGCTCTGCCTTCAATCATGTTTGCCCACGCCTTTACAGCACATGGCCCATTTAATTGAATTGAAAACCCTGTTTTGAATACGTAAGAGAGAGAGCCTGCATAATAATCTGAAATATTCAAATTAAGTGCGGGGCTTTAATTGGCATTTCAGGAGGTGTTGAAAAGGACAGAGTCACTTTTATGTTGGATTTACCAGCTATACTGTCGTTTTAAGAGGCTTGTCGTGGGGCTGTGAGTGTATACGACGCTTGACGTATGCAGTGCAGTAGAAATTCATTCGACCCTAATAGGCTTCTCCTGTTTATGCATGTTTGCCACATTCACGTCTTTCAGAGAATGTAAATAATAACAACAATAATAGTAGATCAAGAACAGATCAAAAACTTAATTTCATGTATTGGTGGAAAAAAGATATCCTAAAAACCTTTCGGTATGTGAAAAAGTAATTGCACCCTGAGCCTGATCACCGTTTACGCCGTCCTTGATGGCAACAACTTTCATCAAGGTGAAGTTTGTAATAACTGGCAATTAATGTTCTACTTCATGTTGAAGGGCCGCATGATGCGTCATCCAGAGGTGTCCTGATGCAAAACCCAAGTTTGCTTGAGCTTAAAGTTTCCCACATCCTGAAGCAGCCATCACACCACCATCACCATGTTTGAGTGCTGATTTTATGTTCTGTTCTTGAAATACTGTTTCACACCTGCTGCAATGAGTCACACACCTTCCAAAAAGGTTTGTTTTTTTCTTGTCAGTCCACATCATGCTTTCCTAAAGCTTTGCACCTTGACTGCAGATGTTGCTCTGGATTCTTGGGGGAGTTGTGAGTACGCACTGCCTAATTCTGGTAGGGTGGCATTTCCTGGGAAGGTTCGCAGCTCTTTGTTTTCTCCA
The DNA here is from genome assembly GCF_001443285.1 of Poecilia latipinna. NCBI lineage: Eukaryota > Metazoa > Chordata > Actinopteri > Cyprinodontiformes > Poeciliidae > Poecilia > Poecilia latipinna. Next base: position 53,994 of record NW_015115251.1, on the reverse strand, counting down.
TTTGTAAATAATGATTCTCTGATTTACTGGCTTAGAAATGGTTTTGTGACCTTTCCAGATTGATTGATGACAGTAATATGTTTTTCTTTGGCTTATAACATTTTTGGATCAGAGGCGGGATTCTTTTTGAGAAATTTTAGCCCACTCCATATTGTTCACATAGAGGTTTTCTTAATTCAACAGGTCCAGCATTGATCCAGCCTGGGTTTAGCTAGAGATATTTACCCAAATATAATGAACCAAGTGTACAGTATATCTAATTGCAGTAAGTGATACGAGAACATGCTAAGGCTTAGTTGGATTGGGATTTTTGAAATACGGTAACTGCTGGGAGTGATAAATAGTTGTTGATGCGTTGCAAATTATATTATCATATGACATCATATGACATCCTTCGTAACGCAGCCATACAATAAGATCAGACGCCACACACGCCAACAGTTTTGTACATTATGGGTTATGTTTGACATTGTGTTACTCCATGTGTGCTGAGGAATCCATGGGACTTCATGGAGCAAGAAATGGTCATACAGGAAGGGCTGACTGGAATGAATCAGCTGAGGAATCTGTCACTGAGAGAGATACAATATATATTGAGATTCACATTGAATGTTGTATGTTTTACTTGATTTAGGAACAGTTTCTCCTAAATTAAGATACGCGAAAATGTTTCCAGATTGTTATAATCGACATCAAGACTTTATTTCAATCCTTCCAGATTTGGATTCACAAGGAGTCAATGCCTGAAAATGTAAATGTGTCTGATTACTTTGAGATCAAATATGTCTTAACAGTGACTGCAGCTTGTAATTGTAACGACACCACAAGAAAAGACATCAAAGGACAGATTATGTCCACGTAAATACCTGCAGCCTACTGCTGTAATCAAAGAGCCTCAGCTGTGTTTTTTTTTGGTGTATTTTTACTGAAGCAATTAATCTTTGTGCAGAACAAATTACAAAGTCTGCCCAGCACTGAAAAAAAAAAGACCAGTGATGTGAAGAAGCAGTTAGAAGAAGAGATGACAAGGAGTCAGACTGAGCAAGACGGCAGACAGTGTGAAGTTGTTATAACAAAGTGTCAGAGTTTAAAGCTGGGCCAGATCTTTGTGTCTTCTTCTTGCTTTTGACACACACACGATGGTTAACAGTGAAAAAGGACGATTCCTTTTCTTTGAGCTGACACAAAGATCAGTGTTCCAAAGGCCAGTCACCCCAGCGAGTGTGCTCACTGTCGACCGCGATGCTTCCTGACACTGAGGCCTCAGGGATAAGACAGCTTTATCACCCCCCACCACCGACACACACACACGCACACACACAAGGATGAATACGCAAATATGTGCAAAGAGCATGACAAAAAACACATTTCATTGTCATATTTAAATCTGTAGCCATATATATGCAGTAATATTTGTTAACATGTAATGTATATCTCTCACATATACAAGGTTTTTCATTTTTTGTGTGGGTGCATCAGTGCTGAAGACATTGCCTCATCTGTAAATGCCAACCAGGTCCAATGTCTCAGTGCTGTGTGCAAATACCAGTCATTGTAAAGGGGAAGAACGCAAGCGGTAGAGCTTAGACTAAAACGATTGCTAGCTTTTAAAGAAAACGTATTTCAAGTATTTGAAAAGGATACCTGAATTTTTTTTTTTTGTCTTTTTCATTGATAATGCACTTATTTACAGGACAGTTCTCATATAAAAGGATGAGCAATAATCCCAGATTAAGGTACGCAGCACTGCGGCTCTCTTAATGCATGAGAAATAACGAAAGAAAGAAATTAGCATATAATTAAAGCAAGTTCTGCTTTGGGAAGTGGGAAATGGGATTGATTTTATGTTTCCAAGGAGACAGTGTGAGAATTTTTTTATTTTTTTTTTCTAGTGAGAATGACAGTCTTGGTTGGTTTGATATGAGAATAAAAACTGAAGCCATCTAATTAATGGTCACTGATGATAAATATGAAAGTTTCATGTTTAAGAAACATCCGGAGATTTTATGTTTTGACAGCTGAACAGCCTTTTGGGCATCGCTCTGATCTCCTGTTTGTGAATCTATATTTACTTACACTTTCATCTTCCTGAAAGTATGCAAAATCTGTCGGTAAAAGTGCGTGTGCATCTGTGTATGACTAAACTCCGGCTGCACATATCAAACAGGAATGGGGTCACCAGTATAATGAGCTTTGTTGTCCCCACATGGTCAGTGGGTAGTGGTTTATAAAAAAGGATGAGCAAAACAGAACACACAAACACACACCCAGGTCCCCCCCGAAGCAGTTCATGTACAGGCGACATGTTGGCACTGATGAGGGCAGACAGCTCGCCCTATGCACCGAGACAGACCCAGACAGGATGGCTCGGTGCCAGCAGCCGCTATGAGGCGGGTGACTGTGTGTTTGTTTTGTCAAATTTGCCTCCCTCGACCGTCTTCTTGTGTGTCGGACTCTCCGTTGCTTAAAAAAATAAGCCGAGCCACGAAGCAGATGAAGGAGAGACCACTCGGTTTCTAAACAATATCAAAACAAAAAGTTTTAAAATGAACGTTCTGCTTTGAACCTCGTAATGAATGTTGAATCACTGGTAAATGAAGTGGAGCAGAATGTGGACTAAATAAAGGCACAGCAGGGCTATCATCTGGAATACATGTCCACAGGAGCGTAGACTGTAGACTCCAACAAACTATCCTCATGGCCTTCACAATCAGCAGGCACGCATGGACTACTAGACAACTGCAAGGGGAAAGGGGGGGTGGAACTACAGTGCAACACCAACAGGACCTTGGACTTGCTGAAAAGGGTCTCTACATTTTTCTCTGTGAAGATGTTCACTCACACACCAATGAAACAAGTATTTATTTATTTTTTTTACTCATAGGAACAGAGGCGTTCCACTTAAAGATATATATTTGTCACAACAGCACCACATAATCCATGGATTTGTGAACCGTCTGATCAGGAGAGAAGAAGAATAGGGCTGGAAAGAAAAAATGCTCATGTTAATTTTAAATAAGAACAACTTAAAGTTCATATCAGACTTTATTCCCTCCCCTTCTACATTAATTAGAATTACATACACATTGTCAATTATACACATTGTTAATTATATGATTACATCATTCATTACCTTCTAGTGGCATTTTGGATAGCCAGTACACCTTATCTGCATAACCCGTGCTGCTTTATAAGATATATGGGTAGGCACTCAGAGTATGTAAATAAATGGGATTACACAGTCAAAGCTGTTTAGCTGCTTTGTTTTGCTCAAGTGCTGCAGATGGAGAAGCTATAACTAGGTAAAAAAGTTCTGAGTTGAATCAGTTCACACACACTTTTAATGTGCAGCCATGTTGAAATGCTGAAATCTGCAGATACCACATCAGATGTGTGTTTGACTATTTTAGATGGCAACCTTTGGCTTTGGTAATAATGTTGGGATGGAAAGACTGGGTGGGCATGCACAGATGAGTTAGTATCTATCACAAAAGGGCAGTGCTAAGGTCTGGATGTGGCAAGTGAATAAAACCTAATTAATTGCAGTTCACTCAAGATTTAACAAGCAATTATACTTTCAGACAAAACCAGGTTTATTCTTTTGTCCCTTAATTAATGAAATTTTCAGTTAAAAACACATTTAAATATCTTCGTCTTTGTCTGACATCAACATCCGTTTCAAAACATTCTGGTGAGACAAAAAAAAAAAGAAAAACACCCAAAAACAAAATTAGTAGAAATCTAAGTGGGGGGAAATGCTTCTTACGGTAGTTGATAGTTTTTTTTTTTTTTTTGTCTTTGTGTGTAAGGACACCACACTATGCGTGAATGAGAACCACAAGGCATGGTCTATTTCTAAACAGAACGAATGAGCAAAAAAAGGGGAAGACTAGCATTTAGCCTTTTTTTAAACCTCCTGTATCAAATAGAGTGAGAAACACACATCCACACATGGTACCAGTGAGACTCCGAGGCTCTGTTCTTCAATGCACTAGCTAGCTAGTTATGCTAATGGCATTTCTCACTAAGACTGTCAAGGCGTGGAACAGGATTAGCATGAAGTTGATTCGAAACCATCTTCAGACACATACACACATGCACAGACATCTGAGCTATTTTAAAGAATACCTCCTCTGTCAGTGAGTAATCAGCGCATGGTGCCAAGAACTAAGAAGGAGGAACATATATAATGTGTATGCAAATACAGCTCTGCAGTTCTAACAATGTAAACTTAATCTCCATAAAGGCAATATTTAAGTAATTTGATGTTCTTCTGAGAAAAGTGGTCTTGGGCCAGAAGTTGCTATATTGGATTAAAGCAAAACGAAGCAAACTCTTTGAAGAATGTTTACATATTGCTACTTATCCAAGAATTCACCTAAGAAGTTTCATATGACAGTAAAAAAAAAAAAAAAAAAAATAGGGTAACAAGATCTTAGTAAACAGTTTAACTTTAGAGACTTAATTGAGTAGATTGACTGTAACATTCCCAATTTCACCTTTGGCTCTCTTGTAGCCTATTAGCAGACACTGTAGCATTCTCATTTCAGAAATTTTGCGTCAGTCTGCCTGTCAGAGCCCTGCTTCATCTCGCCTCCATCTAAAGGAGGCGAGCTGGCTCAGTCCCTGCTGAACGGGAAACAGATTCAACGGAACAGAGAGCCAGGTCCATCTGGCTTAGCTTGGGGCCACTTTGCATGGTAATGCCAGCTACCCATTGTCAGCAAATGAGAAGAAGAAACTACACTACTGCGTCAGTGTCTGGACATGTTCTCTATAAAATTAAAAACACAGTCATTAGCACACACTTCTGCTCTTACAAACTTCAACACCCACCAGTTTGTAAGAGCAGTTTGGCTATGACTTTCTAATCAAACTCGTGCAACTTTGAAGGGAACCTTATAAAATTGTTTGAAAAAGCCAGCCCTCCATTCAGGGCACACCGCGGGTTTATGGCTGCATCCCTTTCTCCAAGTTATCAAACGCATAAAGATTAGTCTGGCAAGCTTCCACACACTCTTCAGGATCCTCACAAAGTGCTCACATCTGGAGCAAACCCGCTCGACCTTCTGTTGTGCAAAAGATACTAGACTCTTGCAAGGGCACTAAGCCTAATCGCCGTACAGCACTTTAGGAAACTCAGGTTACAGCCTCAGATCATATTTCTTGCAACTAAATGTCAGATGAGGAGAGCAAAGAGTTATAAAATTGGGTGTCTTCATTACTAACTATGGGGTTCAATAAACACCCAGATCTCTAGGAAGAGATACAGTTCAGTATCACCATTTATCTTGTGTCTGGGTCCATCTTTGTCAAAACCAGTTGTTATACCAGAGAAACACCCATGTAAAGGTCTGGAAAAAAGCATATCACTGTACAATAAGAAACCACAAACACACGAAAAACACAGAGCATGTGATCAAATGGCATCTTGTAAATATACAACCTTGGCCATTTGATGTCAGCTCCATTTCCCACAAATGTTGTATTGCTGTAATCGAATTTTTGCACACAAAAGAGGAGGGTAAAGAGGCCAAAAACTGTAAAAGACTTGGAAAACACTTTCAAGACCTTTAGGAAGGGCTGGAGCCTCGGTGTCAATATGGTGTCTGTGTTAACCCAAGGAGCCCACAGGTTTGGTGCAATGACTCTCTATAGGCAGCAGAAGAGCCTTTCTACAAGCTGGGAAGCAGATAATGACACTCCTGCTTCTCCACTATCTTTCACTGCACCCTACCTAACATGGAAACCTATCCCCGAACCCCCTAACTATCTTCACCACCAGGAACCTCTAACGGCATGTGAGCAGCCCCTTCCTTCAAAGATTGAGTGGAAAGATTACCGTTTGGCTGAGCTTTCGTCGTCTGACTTTTACTTAGCTTTGCTCCCCAGACTCACTGTGCCCACTACTCTGTCCCTGCACTTCAGTGCTGCTTTGTCTCTGGACCTTTTACACAGGTCCCAACACTTCTGTGTTTGCTCTCTGCTCTCTGTCAATCTTCAACATAGTGCCAACATTTACAGTACTCTCCTAATTTCCAGATTACTGTATGTGTTGAACATAGCTGAAGTCTGGCTAAGCTTAGCTCAGTCGTGGTCGAGGATCGCCGTCAGTTTGATGGTTTTCCAGAATTACTTCTGGTTCTATTCCTTCGCCTTATGAAACTTACAGCTGTTTTGCCCTGAGTTTTGTGGTCATAATATTGACTACCACCAGCAGTCAACTTATAAATCACTTATTTTTCCCATTTTTGGTTGTGTTTTATTTGAAAATAATTTCTTTAAATGTTTATGATTATTGTGTTTAAAATCCTCTGTTAATTAATGGTGTTTTTCATGGGTATTAATGATGCACAGCTTCTGCCAGCAGGCAGCAAGCACATTGGAATCCGAGTTGTGGGCGAGAGGAAAATTTGAGTCAACTGCTTGGTTTGCGGTGCTGTGCAACAGAATGTAGTTTGTTGCACTGAATTAAATTTGTTTTATTGAGAAAGACCATTTCCACCCCATTCATTCAGGGTTTATTTGTTTTATTGAACTAACACGTCTGGTATGATTGTCTTTTTCAAACCCAACACCACGCATGCACAGAGAGAACATGCAAACTCTATCCAGAGAAAGCCCCCAGGCTGGGATTTGAACCCAGGACTCTCTTCATGCCAGGGAACAGTACCAACTGCACCTCTGTGCAGCCCAGAACAATGTTCAAACAGGTTAGAATATGTAATGTTATCTGAAATGAATGTACTTTTTCCCTTACATGCATGTGAACTTACACAGAAAACACACTCATATAAACAGAGGAGGGGCTGGAGGAGAATTGGGACATGCCGTGCAATAAAATACCCACAAAACAAAGATTTTCTTCTTTGTCTTTTTTTATCCTTGAATTGAAACTGAAATGAAAATTTGTGTTACCATATATTCCAATATCTATAGACCAGTACTGAAGGCAAACTGTGACAGAGTTTAAAAATAAATTAATTCAAGTGAGACATCGAAAAGATCAATCCTTTGTTTCAACTGCTCCCTGCTAATGTTGCTACAACAAGCAGATGAGAATTAGAACGTCCAACTCACTTTGATTACAACATGGAGGATAATTGTTAAAGTATTGTAAATGTTGTAGGATTCTAAGTTATGCATTCATCTGCACCAAAAGGCAACAATAAAAGTAGGTCCTCAGCAATCTGAATAATTCATGAAAGTATTTGTATCATTACTAAAAAAAAAAAAAAAATAGCACTACCTGAATGACTGCTGGTGAGGGGATTCAGCCATTTGATTCAGGTGTGTTGGAGCAGGTATAGATCTAAAGTTTGCAGGATGGCAGCTCTGGAGGACTGGACTTGTGCCCTCCTGGTCTAAAGCCAAAATTGCACTCGCTATAGCAGGACACCTGCAGGAACAGCATCAAACCTCCCACTTTCCAATGGGCATGAAAAAGAATATCTTTATTTCATTTCCCACTGCTAAGAGGGCCAGCGTGAAATAATAAAAGATACAAGTACGATCCCAAGGGTTCCTTTTCATCAAAGATGTCCTTTCATTGTGTCAGAGCTATTTTAGCTGGAAAAGACAGATTTACAAAATATTCAGTGTGTAATGTCAGGGCTGCAACAAGAGCTTGTGGCACAAGATTTCATGATATTAAAACGACATGATATCTCCTTAAGTGTAGGTTTATCTTGGGAAACGCTATTCAGTTAGCTGTCAGTCTTCTGCTAGCATGGGACTGTGTCTGGTGAGTGTAAGATATTATTGAAAAGGTCCCTGGTTTAAACTCTCTTTCATCTAGGTGTGAAAGAAGCTGGAAGTCATTGCAGATTCGACTTGTGTTGACAGATTTAACAAATATGTTTTTGGGGGGCTGAGCAATGAAAAACTCTGAAGAAACCTGCAAGTTTGAAATTCTTTGTCGGGAAGCATTCTGGGAACTACATGGAGAAGACAAACAATGACTGAGTGCCAGTCAAGACTTGTAAGATCATCTGTAAGAACTGTGGGGATTAGTCACATTAAAGTTGACGTAATGTTCTGGAGCGACCCATCGGCCCTAATGTAAAGGAAAATTGCAATTAAGTTTGGTTTTATGAATAAAACTGAAATGGATGCTTTTACTCTTAAAAAAACATTTTTTTAAAATGCAGTTTGAGATTTATAAAAATCTTTATTGTTAGATGAACACCAACTTTTTGAAGTTTATTTTTTTATGTCATAATTACCTTATAATTGTTTTATTATGACGACAGACTAAAGAATATTGTACTTTATCCTGGCTGACAGCACAGTAATAAAACTCCAACCACAGTTTTTTTTTTTTTTTTTTTTTTTTTTTTTTTTTTTTTTTTGGGAATACAAAAAAAAAAAAAACCACAAAAAAAAAAAAAAAAAATTTTTTTTTTT
>NW_015115251.1:37150-42505 GCF_001443285.1 Poecilia latipinna | reverse complement strand
ACGACAAACAAAAAAATATTTTTCTTTTTCCTGGCTTAAAGCACAATAAAAAAACCCCAACCCCATTTTTTTTTTTTTTTTTTTTTTTTTTTTGTTAATTGGTAGATTACCAAAAAAAAATACTGCAACTAGCTAACCAAACTAGCATTTTTCATGTAGCTTACTATCTGCGCTAAACTACAGTATTATTTTATCTGAACTGCAGCTGAACATCAATAAATCAAAATCTATTCTTGATCAACGGTGGTCAGTCTTTCTACACTGACATGAGAGACAGTGGTTAGCAGAAAATGGAAGTATCTCAAGGCTAAATATATAAAATCCTGAAACAAATTATTCTGTGGCCATTAAAGATGATTAGAAACAGAGTTTATGACTCGTAAAATCTTAACTATGTGTTAAAACAAACACAGGGGCTTATTTTGCGAATCTTACTATGTGTATTGCCTCATTTTATAAGCTGTATGGATTAAGATACTCCTAAGTACTGACTAATTGATCAGTGGACTTTCAATTTTTTATTTATTTAATGAATACTAGGAGTGAAATTGCTTTCATATTATTTAATTCACTTTGGGTTTGTCATATGAACCCCGTCTTCATATTTTATGGCAAAAGGCCAAAAAAAATCAAATAAGAAATAAGAAAAAATGGTTTATGAAGTTTTCTGAGATGTGTGGTATATTCCTGTCAACCTTTCCAGGATTTCTTTAAAGCCTTTACCAAAGGGACAAAAAAATTTTATCATTGCTTTTTGTTTAATTGGTATTAATTCATACATAGAGTAAAATTATTTAGAAACATCACCACTGGTTTGAATATATTTGCTTCCAAATAAATTTGAGCCAGTTTTGAAACCTTTGTAGTTTATGCCTAAAGCAAACAACGCAAAACAAGGATTTTTTTTTGTTTTGTTTTGTTTTTTTTTGCTGTTTCGTGTTTTTTTTTTTTTTTGTTTGTTTTTGTTTTCTCTTAATTCAAAGTAAGATACTTTGTGAACTTGTGGACAAAAACCAATACAAAAGTTTACAAAGCTGTTGGCACATTTTCGGAGATGCAAAAACATCATGAAATGCACACTCTTTGAAAAAATGGGAATTTCATAAGAAGATTTTTCAATTCAACTGAGCGAATAGTGGGGGGCGCCCCAAAGGCCTCGCCTTGATCACAAGTGGAGGTATATGCAGAGTCCTGGCATTTTGATCCCGTCTACCCCCACCTACATACACACCGCCAGAGTGATACGGGGGCTCCTCCACACAGATGTGGAGGGGGGATCATTTCTGCAAGCGCACACACACACACACACACACACACACACACACACGCGCATACACTGCATTGGCCCCGCTTGTCTGCCACGAGTGTCAGTACATCTAAAAGGTCTCAACATAAATGGGATTAATGCAGTCTCTCTCCCATCGGCAATCATTAAGCATTCTGTTTAAAGCGCAAACACACTCAAAATAAACGCACTTCCACTCTCCCCTGCTGCAGTAAATTATTCAAAGAAGAGAAAATTAAAGGATAGAGAGAACGAGGGAAAAACTGAGATGGGGTGGAAGAGTGGGGGAGCCCTCTGAGGAGAGAGGAGCTGCTCTGGATTGGAAAGGCAGATAAATAAGGATGAGCGAGAACATGAAATGATTGTTATAGCACCGGAAATCCTAAAATGCAAGTAGCTTTGTAACAGTGAGGTGATTTATTTTTTTTAATTTTTTTTTGTTCTTCTTACTCCTGCACTCAGTTTTTCTCCCATTCCCAGTTTTCCTTTTCATCACCCTTCATCCCGCTCATTCTCATTTGACATGTTCCTCCCTTGTTCTCCTCCCACCTCCATGCCAGTTTGAAACCCCTGCGTCCTGCTTGCCATACGTTAATAACTATTTACTTCCCTCTGAGAGTAATTAGGCAGAGCTTTTTCTTTTTTTTTTCCCACTTGAACTTTTGAAACCAGTCGTTTAGCAAGAAGTTTGGAGGCCTTGACAAGCGGGAACAAAGAGTTTCTGTTGGGAATGGAAGAAGATTCACCTCATCTTGGTCTCCATGAAAAGAATAACTATTTTTAAAAATGTCTTTCAAACAATGTAGAAAAAGGGAAAAAAAAATCTGATAGAATCTATATTGTTGACATTTCAAAACAAATCAATAATATTTTAGGTATTCTGAACAATGACAATTTTTAATACATTCTATATTTCGTTTTTGTTAAAAATGGTTGACAGAAATGCTGCTGGATTAGTAACGAAAGAGGAAGGGAAGTGCTGAAATGAACCATGAACTGTGTGACTGAGGACATGAGGTAATATACCACTGAAAAATAAATTAGTCAATCACCAGAAAACTGTTAAAAAATTTGTGGAAAAAAAAAATAGATTCACATGATTTCAATAATGACTTGGGAACCCAACATTTCTAATTCATTGTAATTAACTAACCTTCTTTATCATCTAATACAGGCAAGATACAGCCAGCACTCAATGCTAAATTACTTCATATTAAGGACTCAAGACTGTGTAACTTTCACTACAAATGGATTCCATTTAGATTGTGTTATTTTAGCTGATGACAAAACAACCAGTGACAATCCAGTATTTTTCTCTGTTATTTTCAATAGCTTGATTAGTCAGGGCTTTATAAAATCAATACAGTACAACAGTCCACAAAAGCACTGTTGTACTGTATCATCCAGTCGTTACCCAGATGCACAAAGACATGAACATAACAAACTTGGTCCAAGTACCAAATAAACTGCAACACTGCAAAATAAAACAAAGAGGGAGACGATCCATATTTGGTTAGTTTAAGTGCTCATGCAGGTTCTCAGAGTTGCTCAGATGGATTTTTGCTTTTCTTTGACAAGGCTCGTCCATTTTTATGAACCAAAACATTCTGAAAGGTTTCGTAGAGGGAAAATGCACTATTTACCTTGGCTGGATGATCAACTGGAGATGTTTTCAACAGAGCATGAAACCCGCATGCTGTAATTTCACTGGTTGATATTTTGTGTCTAGGATTAAGCTGACTGGGAGCAAATACTGAAGTTTCATGGCTTTCTATGATCTAATTTCTTTCTAATGTTTAATTAATGTTTCTTCTGATTGATTCTCAAACAGTTTAAACTGTAAGTGGACCAGATTTAGAGAGCAGTTTTCTAATCTTAGCAAGCACTCAAACAGCTTTTATGGTGCAATTCTCCCTCAGCCAGTCACAGCAAAGATCATTTATTATCTAATACACTCTTCTACATTTAGAGACATTCCTCAATATTTAGTAATTAATAGCACATTTTACAAATTAGTTATCTATTTTTTATCATTTATTCAGTCTTTTAATAGTATGTATGTTATTTTTAGTCTTATACAATCTAAACTGCGTTATGAAACTTTCACAAATCAAGAATTTGGTCCATGTTTAAAAACATATAACAAAGGTTAAAAGATGGAAAATATCTTAGTTTGTAAAAGAAGTTCCAGTCTTTTGGTCAACCTTCAGATTTCTGCCTATTTGCCTTTCAGAATTTGTTGTAGCATTTACTCGCTAAGGAGGCTCGATTGTTGTACTTCTCTTGAAAACACAGTGGTGTTCAAAAGTCAGTCCATGATGCTGCAGATTGCAGAGTTTGACACAGACTTTAACTCCATTAATCCTTCCTACATGGTTAATTTATTTGCGTTCTGTTGGCTGTGCATGTGCATATGAATCATCTGTTATAAGGCTCAAAAATCTTGATTTTATTTCGAACTTAGAAAGCAACTTCATGACTCCAGATGCAATTTTAAGACACATTTAGAAGAAAAAAAAACAAACACATCAAGCGGCTCTCATTAGCAGAGAATTAATTACCTGTTTTTTGCGAAGGCAGCAGTTCAGCAAGTCAGTTTTTCTGTTTTTATTTCTCAGATTTACTCACATAAGCCCCCTGCAAAAAAAAAAAAAAATTCTTAAATTTGCTTGTGCATGTTTTCAGGACTTTCACCATCAAGTTCGTGTTCTGCAGTGAATCTCTGCCTGTCTGCTGCCACCCCACTACCTCTCACGTGAATCCTAAAAAGATGTTTTGATACGCTTTTGGTAGCCATTAGAAAGTATAGACAATAAATAGCTTCTTTTTCCCCAAATGAAAAGTTTCTGGGCTTAACAAGATCACTGTGGGATTGAAGGTCGGGTAAAAGAAGACATTAAATGTGTAGAAAGACTTTTTTCCTGCCTATCCAACAGGTATATGAGGCAAAACCTTGAGGCTGCAAATTTATTGCCAGTCACTTGATTTATTATGACTTTTAATGGAACAGAAACATCACTGATTCACCAGCCCTCTTTGACGCTGGAAAGATTTTGAAGGTATAATAAACGGAAATGGGTGATTTTTAATGTATAATGTTTGCACATTTGTAAACTGAAACATGTAGCAATATGCACTCAGTCTTTTGCTATTGTACCATGCAGGTTTTTTTTTTTTTTTTGAAAACTTAAGTAATGACCCAGTTCATGAGGTCTGTCACATGCCGGTTTCCTTCCCTCCGCTCTTGTCTCTGGGATGTCTGATCTCTCAACACTGTGTACTATCAAATCAATCAAAAGCTCATGAAAGCGACCTTCAAGTTTAAAAAAATAAATTGAGTTTGGAAACCCATGCGAGCCGTGTCTACTGCAAGAATCTCCAACCGCAAGCTTTGATGAAATATAGTTCAAGGGATGAGGCTATAATGCCCATACCTTCTTCTCATCTCTATCCCCTCCCTTTGGCTTTCTTTTCATTCATAAGTAATAACACAGTGTGAGACTCATCAATAACGTACAGAGCTGCTCTGTGAAACAGGATCATGCTCATAAATGTTATCATTACTCTCAATGTATAGCACGACACGTTACGTTCCGTCAGCGGCATGTAAGTGCAGGACTTGTTGTGGGTGAGACACGAGCAGAGATCATTTGAGTTAATATTCCATGAGTTAAATCGTACTCTTTGACGTCTTTCTGTAAGTGTATGGCGTAAATTTCCAAGTGTGAAAGTCATGTTTAGAGTGCTGATTTCTTTGGTAATTTAAACGGTTTGATTTGCAACGACTTCATGTCACTTTAGTAACTGCGGCACAAGTCATTAGATCTAAAAGAGACGTTTCAAAAGGACGCGCTTTTTTTTATATTTTTTACAATCTGTTACAAACTTTGGTGGAATGTTATCTCACTAATAATTTATAGAACTTAAGGATACATCTCTCTCTCTCTCTCTCTCTATATATATATATATATATATATATATATATATATATATATATTTTTTTTTTTTTTTTTTTTTTTTTTTTTTTTTTTTTTTTTTTTTTTTTTTTTTGCTTTTTTGGAACACCGGGG